>NW_016809834.1:3722141-3780763 GCF_001698545.2 Rhinopithecus bieti | reverse complement strand
AAAAAAAAAAAAATAAAAAAATATGTAAAAAATATATAATGTATAATTCCTGTATTCAAATAGACTTATACTGTGCCTTTTATTTATTCACTAATAGGTTAATTAGAAGAAGAAAGGAAAAAACAGTTTAAGTCAATCATAATGACAAATAATTGATTTGATGAATATGTCGAGGAGGGGAAAATACTCTTTAGGTCATTTCTAGTAAAAATTCATCTAATCCAAAAAGCAAATTTTTGAGACTTAATCTTCCAACAACTCATGCCCTTGATATATTTTTGTTAAGTCTTCAGACTCTTCAAGAAAAAACAAAAAAGGTGGTCTAAGGATTCACAGAATAAGGAATTGATAACTTTATGAAAAGTTAAAAAAAATTAAACACCTAATATCCAAAATTCAAATCCAAGAGTCAATCACTTTAGTGACGAAGAATTCAATCTAAATAATCCGAATGAAATGAAATGCAAGAAATTTTTTTCCCCGTAAAACTCTTCCTTCATGACATTGTTTTAATCATAATGATATGTATTTCACTATCGAAGTTTCCTAGTCACTTACATTGCCTTAAAATGTTTTATCTTCTAGTGTATAAATTTCTTCTCTCTCATGACCTATCACTCTCTTGGGAATAGTGTTTGTCTAACAAATTAAAGAATTAACCCACCACTTGGGGGAAAAAGAAGAGACAGGGGTAGATGGCACAACTGTTCTAATTTTGTGTTCATAAAGGAAAATTGCTAATTAAGTGGCCTTGTTGTCTGGGGAAATACTCAAGGTTCGTGATCTTGTGCTAAGGAGAGCAAAACTGCGGACACATACACACGGCGTGGGTTTAAGAGCAGAAAATTTAATAGGCAAAAGAAAGGGGAGAGAGAGAGTGAGAGCACTTCCTCCTGCGGAGGAAGGGGACGAACGAGTGAGAGCACTTCCTCCTGCGGATGCTCAAAGGGGTTTCTGTGTTTGGGAAGAGATGTGGTCCATTTTACAGAGGGGTTTGAGGAGGTCGTATTTGATTTACACTGGGCCCAGGAGATTGCTTTGCCCAGTGTCAGGTGTGCCATTTACATAGTCTGTGATCTTTTATTATGCAAATGGAGTTTATCTGGCAGGTACCCTGACACTCACACAGGGACAAAGAGAAGGGAGGAGATATCCTCCATGTTGAAGGTACCTGGCTTCTGGCATAGCTGCCGGCATTTACCTATGCAAGCTTCTAGCTTGCTTATCTATGCTTGCAGTTTGATTTCTCAGGCTGCTTTTTGTTAGAAATGTTTCAGGGGCTGCTTTTTATTAAAGGAAAATTCCACTGAGAACTCCTTTATTCTCACTAACTGCCTAAATAATTTCTTACTAACTCCTATATCACTATTACTGTACTGCTCTTAACCTGAGGAGTAGATCTCAGTCTAGGTTAAAGTAAGTAGGGTACGAGAAGTGAGTTTTGCATTTAAATTTTATTTTACTTATTTTGGACTTTTACCTTTTGTCTTCAATGACTGCCCCTTTTTCTCTATCTGTAATGAATGGAATGAAAAGAGTTGTAGTTTGGATGTACTGACCTAGTCAAGACTCAAGTTACATGAATAGGAGGAAGCCTGTGGCTAAGTAGTTCCTGACAATGGCTTTCTTAGCAGACATCTCTGAGTAGAAAGCAGTGAGTCCCAGGGACATCAAACTTTCAACTCTTAAGAGGAAAGCAAGGGAGCAAAGTTCTGAAGACTGAGAAGAACTGAAATTCAAGTGGTGAGGAGAATTCATTACAAGAGATTTAAATATAGAGAGATACATTTTGATATTGCATATGTTCCTATTCTATTATTCACAAGTCAAAGTAACATTTGCTGGATGTGTATGTGCATCATACATAAAGGTAAATAACTTTTGAAATGCTATAATAAAAACAATAGGAAAAACTTTGAATTAATCGAGTTATTCATTAATCTCCACTATCCATTAAACATTTAGTAGTTAATAGTATTTAGTAAATTTTTTTCTATTCAAGGTATATGTGGGTGTAAACAGTATACTCAGAACACTTTAAAAAGGAAAGTTTTCTTAAAGTATTTGAAATTTGATTATGTAGCCATCAACAATTCAAGAAAACAACACAATAAAATGAAATACAGTGATATGAATGTTACAGTCAATAACACTAGGGTGCTGCCTTAGGCTTCCCTAGCCTTTTCTTGCTTCGTGTTTCATTCTAATGTCTAATCCATTAAACACACACACACACACACACACACACACACACACATACCCCTACACACCTGTCCTTCTCCAAGGTTCTGTGCCTTAGACAATTTGGCCTTCACTCATCTCCCAAATATAAACCAATGCATGGTTTATATCAGTTAATTGTCGTAACTGTCATTACTCATTAAACAGTCAGTTATAGTGGGTTCACCAGACTGTTGGGGATTTGTGCCATAGGAGCTGTGCATGCATGTTTGTGAGCACTGGGAATGACTCTTTGATGTAATTAATTGGAGCTCGTAATAAATGACTTATGCATAATGATGCTTTCTATTATTTCTCCCATTCTGCCAGGTTGCTATCTAAAGATGGTATATCTGCATATAACCAGACCAAACTTTTCAAATATCTGAGAAAACATAAATCTCTCAGAGAGCCATAGATAACTATTTTGAAAAGGAATTTTGGAGTCCTCTGAGACTCCTTCAAAGTGTTTCATTTTGTTTTGTTTCAAGTTCATCAGTGTTT
Source organism: Rhinopithecus bieti (assembly GCF_001698545.2). Lineage (NCBI taxonomy): Eukaryota > Metazoa > Chordata > Mammalia > Primates > Cercopithecidae > Rhinopithecus > Rhinopithecus bieti. Next base: position 3,778,039 of record NW_016809834.1, on the reverse strand, counting down.
CATTAATATTTTCATGAGTTTTCTTCCCCCGCCTCAATGGGCTATCCATGCCTTCATGTGGTATTTTTACTTCTCTTTTATATGACTCCAATGGATCAAACCTTCTACCACTGATTTGCTTTGATGATGTTATATTGTTCTGCTTTCCTTTTGATAGTAATTCCTTTTGTAGATTCCAGTAGAGATGCTGATGTGCTCTTTTTGTACATTTAGGTTCAGGTGGAAATGCCATTTCCAACATAGAGATGATAGTAGAATTTGATCAGCATGACTTCCATTTCTTTGTTTTATAAAGTTGTATTGCTCTGTGAGCTCCTGTTTTACTTTTTTTAATGAATCTGTTCCATCATTTAACAGTTTTGTAGTTCTTGGCTTATGTTTGTATACAGATCTTCAAGTGGAACTAACAGGAAAGCAATAATGACAAATGCTTTGTAATTATAAATTTAAGGACTTACCAGGTGGTGTCAAAAACACATTACATTTTCTTGTACAAGAGCGACCAACTCCTTAATTTCTCTAAAGCATTTTTAAAAGATTTTGGAGATTTACATTTAGAGGTTAAAAAGAGGAACTGGTGTGATTATTAACATCAATTCTTACTGCTCTATGCTTCCTTTTAGCCTCTTGGTAGAAGAACTGTTAATCATTTCAAAAGATAACAGCAATCATCCAGCTGTAATGGACACTATAGGACAAAATAGCCATTATTATTAGGAATTTGAAGTTGTCTGGGGACCAGAGGTTAAACAAAGTTGAATTGGAAACACCATACATTTCCTACTGGCTCATGTTATAACTATAACTGTTCTTATCACACATTATTGTTGACACGTGTATTCCTCCCATTCTTCCTCTTTTCAAGTATAGTTAGAAAAACTTACTCTGTGGAATTTCTATGAGTGGGTTTTCATGTGATATTGTGGGTTAAATGTCTTCTAATATGACATTATTCTTGGTAAATATGTGGAAACTGTATTTATATGGTGTATTTTAGGACATTTTGGAAATAAAAGTAAGATTAGATAGTTAATCTAAAATGAAAAATTCAAAAGCTAAATTAGAGATCTTAAAGGGAAAGGAGAATAAATATTAAAAGAGAAGGAAGGAAAATGTAAAAAGGAATGGTATGGCACTATTTGGATTAATTCAAGGCAATTTTGAAATTAAAAAGTGAATGTGGGGTCAGGGACGGTGGCTCACGCCTGTAATCCCAACACTTTAGGAGGCCTCGGTGGGTGGATCACGAGGTCAGGAGATCGAGACCACCCTGGCTAACACAGTGAAACCCCGTCTCTACTCGGGAGGCTGAGGCAGGAGAATGGCGTGAACCTGGGAGACGGAACTTGTGGTGAGCTGAGATCGCGCCACTGTACTCCAGCCTTGGCGACAGAGCGAGACTCCATCTCAAAAAAAAAAAAAAAGAAAAAAAGGGAATGTGAAGTATAGTTGATATTTCAGAAGCCACACTATTCTTTATTTATTTTTAAATATATGTGTGTGCTTGCGTGTATCATTTACAGCATTGAGGCATTAATTCAACAAAGTCAGAAAACAAGGAAAATATTGAGATACTAAGGGAAAGTGAGCGGGGGCATTTTAAACAGCAAATAAAATGATGGGTACTCTTTGAATACCTTTAAATTAATTAAGGGCCAGCAAATTAAATGTAAAGCAACATGTAATTACCACATTGAAGCACATGTCCCCAACCACACTACTAGCATCTACTTTTAAAAGAAGCAGGTATACATTAAGCAAAAGTGTAAAATGGCAAATAAGGAAGCCAAATGAGATGCTAGAACATATTACCCTCAGCTAAGTAAGACTTACATTTAAATGGCCACCAAGTCTAATGGTAGCATTAACAAAGGAAACGCATACCTATCAAAGAATTCCTGGAGCTCTTTCTGCCTGGTTAACAAGGCATTTTGCAATTTGTAAATCTAAAAGTAAGCATTTGTTCATGAAAAGGGGTTTCAAGACTATGTGCTATGTAAAATGATAGACTTGAATTTTAGGAACCTACTAATTAAATAAGGAGTTGGGATGGCTACGTAAGTAGGATTATTAATTCCTTGAGGACTAAGAAAATAATTTCAAGATTGTTAGTTATTTTTGTCTTAGATTACTTTGACTCTTGCACATAAACGTAAACCTTTTCTCCTTTAAGTTCTGCTGAGCAGGTACATTTCAATCTCTTTGTAGATCCTCATGATATTTGTTTGTTTTGTTTCTTCTAGTAAACCTCTATGGACCTGTAGCAAAGAAATGCCTTATTTGGGTAGGAGAGGTGAAAGAGGGCTCCCGCAGTGCATTGAGGTAGAAAACGAATGAGAAAGGATGAGTTGTGCACAAGCTAGGGAAGAGAGGTGCAGCAACAGCGCACATTATGTAATTCAGGCTGTCGTGTAACTTCCCTACTTAGGTTAATACGATTATTTCATTAGAGAGGATAATAGCAGCAGCATGATTAATTTTGCAACATGTTTCATGAATGCCTTTACTCATCCCCATTTGTTATTACTGCTATTTATTTCACATGAGTATTTATGATAAACATGGGGACAATCACAATTTTCAAATCATGCAGAGGAACAAGCCTGAAATTTTATTTACACACACACACACACACACAGATATATATGTATATCTATTTTTTCAATCATTGTGTGGCTGTTGAAGAATCAAAGTATTTTTATAAATGAAACATTATATTGAGTATAAAGACAAACTGTTCTCAAAGAAGTTTAAACACATACACACACTTCCACTTAAATATATATCTAGGTTTTAAATAAAAAGTAAGTGGACTTATTTTCTTTATTACTGACCACGTAAAACAAAAGACTCAAAGCTCCATGCCTAAATGTCCTTTGGTTTATGGGTTTCTAATGCCTGGCATATAATAGCCATTAATAAATAGTTGAAATACCATTGGATAAATAATAAATGGATGAATGTATGGATGATTGAATAAATGTATCTGTTCTTATCTGTTGCCATTAGACTGGTATACATGTGTTAACTGCCAAATAAATTTTGATTTTCAATAATTAATTTAGGTAAATATTTGAGGAAGTGGAATTTTGAGACACCTGTGATATGGAATGAACCAAATCATCAATTAGATAATGAGAATGAATAAAGATGTGAATAAAGATGTAAATAAAGGTGAAATTTAAATTCTGAAAGGTTTAATCATGTGCATGTCCTCGGTAGTGCATTTTGTGGTCTAGCAACCTACATGTGGGTATATTTCCGTGTTGTGAGAAGAAGAACAGAGAAACAGAAACAAATAGAATTCTCTAGGATGCTTGGATCTCTATTATCTAGTTCTCTATTAAAACTCCTTAACAAAGAATTGAAAAGCTAAGGAGTGAGGAGAGAGAAATAACACCCCAGGATTGCTAAGACTGCTTTCTGTTTATTAAATTATGTTTGATTTCTCTAAATCATTTGGTGTTTGTACATTATAAAATTATGACTTTTATACAATTATGTGACAGTAACCTATTTTCTTCTAGAATAAATTATTTGAAAACCAACTAAATGAAATATATTTTAACTTTGTATATTTATTTTATAGTGTTTAACTTTATGTGGAATAAGTTTATGGTGACAACTGGTATTCCCTCAGTGCATCTAAGGCTACATATTTGTTCCACATTCTTTATGCAATTTATTTTCATCTGTGTGGCAAATTGTCATTGGCTGGGATTAACTGATTAAGGCCTCTATAGTATTTCTACTACTGTGACCACCTGGTATTGAGATGTTAGCTTTCAGATAAGTTATCGTAGCTATAATTATGTAAATGGAACATCCCAGACCTATATGTTTATTTGGATTTTACTTACTTTGCCTTCTATCCCAGAAAACTAAGATTAGCTTAGTAATTGATTAGAAGAAGTTATATCATGAGTGAGCTTCTAAAATATTATTTTCTTGTACCATGTGTACATGAACTCTTGAGATTTTTCCAAAAGAATAGTCCAAACCACTGTTTAGTATTAAAGGAAATTTTCAATGCTACATAGCGTAGAGGACAGAGAAGCACAAAACAATTCACTGAGACAAGTGAATTTGTGCCTTAACTTTTTTATGTATAAAATGGCAAATGTTTGTATTACATCATTTTATTGCAGATATATTATTTTTCATGCGGTTATTGTGTAGCAGAATTATATAGCTAGGACTGAATTTCAGAAGTTACATTCCATCAATGCCTTTTAAATTTAAGATTAAATTTGTCACAGAAATTAAAAGAGTATTGTATGTTGAGTCCAAAAACCTGGGTTTCATTAGAACTTTCTAAGCCTTACTTTCCTCCACAAGATTAGTAATTACTTCATAGTCTTGAAGATTAAATAAATTCTTTGGAATATTTATAGTGAACCCTATAGATGTAAATTATAGCCTTCTGTTAGTTAAAATTTGTTTAACTTACACATTTACTTAAACATAAATGCTTACTTTATATTTATGATATACAAGTTTGGAGCTACTAGGCAGATAACTAAATTCTTAACTCTTTGTGTATAAATGAAATAATTATGAAATATGTTATTTTCAAAAGTTCCAATTGGCAACCTCATTTAACTATTAGGCAAGTAATTAACAGGAAATTGCTTTGCTCACTGCTTGATGGTGTAGTTGATGGAAATAGTATCTTTTTCAATTATTTTTGACCTTGAAAATTACTCACATCCTTTTATTCGTAAGTAATTTATTTAACATGTTTAAATGTGTGTTTTATTTGTAAGAATAGGAGTTAATCATGTTAAGCTTTCAAATTTCTCCAACATAGGATTACAAGTAAAAAACAAAAGAAAAGTCTTACCTTCAGCGTTTTTTGCACATATTCATATTATAAGAATGCATTCCAGAAATAAATTGTTCATGTCCATTTTATAGTTAAGATTTTAAATTTTCATCTACTCAAATGAAAACAATTAATATAAAATGGGAAACTAGTGTAATTTTTGTATTCTTCATAAATAATAGGCATTTGGTATAGCAGCTCAGTAGTAAATTATTAAAAGAACAAAATTGTGAAATAATATCATATAATGGGTCAAAATTATTTATACAGTTACCAGTATAAAGATCAAGAATGTGAGTTCTTATTAATATACCATTAGCCTGGTCACACAATGGAAGAGAAGGAAAGGGCAATTTTGAATGACATTTATATCAACTTTGGAACTGTCAACCTCTATTATGTCCTTGGGGCCTTGCACTTTTTGGCTTTCAGACATCTGTGCTGCCTTGAATGGAGGTGCATACTAAGAGTTTCAGTGGGTCTCTTGCTCTAATAAATGCTTTGAATAGTTATCTTTCAGCATGGGCATATAATAGTTATTAGTGCTTAAAGCTAAGACATACGAAATTTCATCCCATCAGCACCCACATCCACATCATCTTCATCAATACCACCATTCCCCCCTCACTATACACTCACACTGTGTTTCCTCTCTGCTCATAAAAATCTTCCCTGTTCCAACTCTGGGAATACAGTCCTTCTCTTTTCTTTGCTTTGTTTTGCTTTTTTTGTTTTGTTTCTTTTTCTTTTCTTCACATTCAAGTAAAACAGCCATCTTTGATCCAAGCATCTCCCGAAACTTTTGCAAGAGTTATGATGATGTCAAAAAGAAGTTCTAAAGGCGTCATGACAGAAGTCAGTTTCACACAGAAGGTAGTAAACAGATACTACGTTGAGAGGGGAAAACAGTGCCTGGAATATTTACAGCTGGGTAGTAAATAGTAAAGTCCCTGACAGTCAGGATATTTAGGCTTAACTGACCAAGAGTAGATCTGGATTCTAATCTTTATTGTCCCATGGAATCTCAGTAACATTCAATTTATTATGCATATGAATGTTTCCATTATTAGCATATGATATGTCCCAATTATATTTTAAACACTGAGGTAATATTACATATTTTTAATGTTATCTTCTTATACAGAAGAAGCTTTTAAAGGCTTTGGAAGTCTAATAAAACTTTTCAATAGTCTCCCTTTATATTATTAATAGATGAGGCAGTGGCTCTTACGCTTAAGTGTACATCAGAATCACCTGGGAATGAATACTTGTTAAACACAGGTTGCTAGACCCATCCTCTGAGATTCTATGATGGAGAATTTGCCTTTCTAACAAGTTCCCAGGTGTGCTTATGGTGCTAGTCTGTGAACCACATTTTGAGAAGTATTCATTCATACTAGATTAAAATGTGAGGATACAATACTTCCATATTGCTGCCAATTATGACATCATATATAGAGATTATGGTTGAACAGGTCATGTTTCAGATTGAACAATTTAGGGATAATATTGCCCCTATAGCTTTTTTTTTTTTTTTTTTTTTTTTTTCTGACACAGTCTCACTCTGTTGCCTAGGCTGGAGTGCAGTGGCGCGATCTCACTCACTGCAGCCTCAGCCTCCCCGGTTCAAGTGATTTTCCTGCCTCAGCCTCCTGAGTAGCTGGGACTACAGATGTGTGCTACCATGCTCAGCTAACTTTTTTTATTTTTAGTAGAGACAAGGTTTCACCATGTTGGCCAGGATAGTCTTGATCTCCTGACCTTGTGATCTGCCCGCCTCAGCCTCTCAAAGTGCTGGGATTACAGGTGTGAGCCACTGCACCCGGCCATTGCCCCTGTAGTTTTTAAAATGCTAAAGTAAACTTCTCCAAATTATATGTTGCATCAATCATGGAATTATTTCATTTCCTGTCAAGATCCTATGAATCAATATAGATTTGGTATAATCATCTTTAATTTCTTACGTATCTGACATCATAGAAGATTGCTAATTTGAATTATCTCATGAATTTTCAAAATTTCTTTTACTGAAACAAACAATATAAACTGAAATAAGATGTATTACAAGAGTAATTTTTTTCCTAGTCTGTTCATGGGATTCTTAAGTGCACATAACCACAGAATCAAATAATAATCTAATAATATTAAGCCACTTAAAAATATAGACTTGATGCCAGGTGCCATGGCTCACACCTGTAATCCCAGCACTTTGGGAGGCCAAGGCAGGCAGATCACTTGAGGTCAGGAGTTCAAGACTAGCCTGGCCAACATGGTGAAACCCCATCTCTACTAAAAATACAAAAATTAGCCAGACATGGTGGTGTGCACCTGTAGTCCCAGCTACTCAGGAGGCTGAGGCAGGAGAATCACTTGAACTGGGAGGCGGAGATCACAATGAACCAAGATTGCACCACTGCACTCCAGCCTGGGCAACAGAGCAAGACTCCATCTCAAAAAAAAAAAAAAAAATTAAGTTAAAAAAATGTGTGTGTATATGTGTGTGTGTGTGTGTGTGTGTGTATATATATATATATAAACTTGAAATTGATGTCATATTTTACCATTTAACCATTTTGTAAAGTGATTTATTTCAGTGGTTCTTTTGGTAAAACTGTGCATTAAACTTTTGTATACAGTAATTAACATACACTTTAATATCACATGACTACCCCATTTGATTAAAAATTTTTCTACTTTCAACAGATCATCCTGTTATTGGTAAATATTTTATGTTCTTAACTCATGAAATAGCTAAGTGGAAACTAAATTTTTATTCTACAATAATATTAATGTAAAATTTTATATATTGTAAACATTGATATATAAACAAGTGGCACGATATTCCAATGTTAGAGCACAGGAAAGGAACAAAATAACCTTTTCAATTTCTAATTTAAAAAGTTATATAATGTTAATATTATCTCATTCTTATATTTGTATATGATGTGATATAAATTTTAATGATACTGTATCCATAAGTCTCATGTATGAAATTACCTAAGAGAACGATTTAAAATTGAGTATAAACTGTGTTTTGACCCGTCAAACCATAGAACAGCTGGAAATCATCAACCATGCTGAACTGATCACATGATCTTCATGACACATATAGTATACTAAAAGAAAAACCTGGAAAACAAATCTGGATTTTGAAAACATGGTGTTTGTTTAGTGTTTAGAACAGTATGACATATAAATAAGTTGTACATATTAGGGTTATGTTAATTATGTTTCTTTTCATTTTTAGATCAACTTCAAAGGTGTTTCTGCAAAACCTAGGGAGAAAGGATTATTTTCTAAGAAAGTTAGAACTTTTCTTGTGTGTGTGTTGAATTTGGAGAGCAGTTCTGATCGGAGGCACACAAGTATCTGTGGTCCTCCATCATGGGTGTTCCAGGTGCTCTGCTTAGGCACCAACGTACAAACATGCATCAGATCCAACCCCTTTTCTTTGGAGATTAAAAAAAAAAAAGCCTACCTACATCATATTTCAAATTTAATGTATAATGTCTCTCAATACAAATGAATATAGTACCAAGAGTAGCTTTTTAAGAATATTTCTTACAGGTTACAAAAATTATCTGCTTTCTGTGGATAGTTGAGTACACATGTATTTTCTCTTATACGAAAGGTATTTGGAATGTGTAGTTGAAGGAGACATTATGTTGGCAGCTAACCAAATGCTGTAATGTTCAGAATGAATGTTAAGATCACTGATTGGTAGAGTAATTTGATGGGAAATGACAGGCTGCATACCTGTTTTTTTCTAGGCATTTTTGATCAGCCTTTCCTTATCACAGCTCATGTTCTAATGATCATTGCAGGATGAAGTGGCACAGCCACTGAACCTATCAGCTAAACCCAAGACCTCTGATGGCAAATCACCCACATCACCCACCTCTCCCCATATGCCAGCTCTGAGAATAAACAGTGGGGCAGGCCCCCTCAAAGCCTCTGTCCCAGCAGCGTTAGCTAGCCCTTCAGCCAGAGTTAGCACAATAGGTAAGTTCTGTTTCTTTTGTTCTTGCTGATTTTCTGTTTATGGCTATTGAATGGAATCAACTTTAAATGGCACATCACACACACTCTATACACGGCTTGAGTTCATCTAGGTCCGTTTTAAACATGCAAATGAAATTTCACACTAAAGTCTTAAGTTATAATGCCCTCCTGAAAATCTAATCGTGTAGGTTATACCTATATTTCTAACTATGTCCGTACAATATAAAAAGAAGACTAAATGACTAATTGCAGTGAGCAGTGATGGTTCCAGAATGTTATTGTTAGGTTACCTTTTACGTCATTGAAATTTCCATTTTTTGTGTGAATTGCACAAAGTATACATTATGATGAAATGCATTTTGCCTCTATCGTCAGTCAACCATAAGGATGTGAAGTTTGTTCACTTTCATTCTGCTTGAGGATTATTTGCAAGCACCAAAGTATTATAAAGAGTGGGTAGCTTCGATTCTGTATAATTATAAATTCAGTAGAGTAAACAAAATAGTAGAAAACACTTTTATAAGCTGACTTTGAAAAATTCAATGATTTTAATTTCAGAATACATAAATCACACAGTATATACTGATTTCAACACAGATTTATTGACATTTTTATTATTTTTATTCAATTTTTAAGGAGGCCAGCTCTCAAGGAGCTCATGGTTTAGTTAAAGGAAAGTCATTCATTCTATGGTATAAGTCAGCTGTAATAAGTGCTATTGCAGAGCACATATAAAATTCTACAAAGAGAGGAGATTGTTGGATTCTGTCTGGGAAGGACTACAGAAGAGTATGAATTAGATATATCCTAATTCAAACTGAGCCTTGAAGAAGAGATAGATCCCTAGGCATTCTAGACAGTAAGAAAAAAATCACAAAGTGAAATAGCATATTTTTGAGAAATGCACTGATTTGTCTAGACTGTAGAAAAAATGTGTGGTGGAAAGTGATCACAGCCAAAGCTGAAAGGATGAGATGGCAGAATGATGTTGGAATTCAGGAAACCATTGTTTAGGTGTAGGGCAAGAATAAGTTACATGAGATAGAAATAAGCAGTGATAAAGGAGAGAATTGATTAAAAAGATATTAATTAAGGAAGAGTTGACATAATTCAGTCACAATAGAATATATCTGGTAAAGGTCAAGTTGTAGACAGAGGAAACTAGAATTTTGAATTTATGAAATAACAAGGATTATTATGCCTCTATTAACAATTAAAGGGGAGCCCAGAATTGGAGCAGGTTTGGGAGAAGACATAAACATGTAATATATGTTGAATTATAAGCACAAGGAACTATTTAGGTAGACATGTTCAGGAAGAAGCTGGAAATATAAGCCTCATAGGTAAAAGGGGTACTAGAATTTTAGATACGGAAATTATTCCTTCATGAGGTGATTGAACACAGGAGAGCAAATAAGTCCACCAAAAAAGGCTGTGTTTGGTAAGAAAAGAAGTGGAGTGAAGAATCATAGGTATTGCATTAGATACTAATAGATAGATAACTAATATTAATATTATAATATAGCTAACTAATATTTATTGCTATGTAACAAATTAACCTAAAACTTAGCAGCTGGTATTGCATTAGATACTAATAGATAGATAACTGATATTAATATTATAATGTAGAAAACTAACATATTATTTATTGCTGTGTAACAAATTCTGTGTAACAAATTAACCTAAAACTTAGCAGCAGAAAACAACCAATATTTATTGTCTAATGTATTATTATTTATTGTTTAACATTTATTATTATCTGTTTTCTGGAGGTCTCGGTTCCTTGCCACATTAGGCCTGTCCCTAGGGCTACTTGTAGTATGACAGTGGACCTTCCTGAGTGAGTGATCCAAGAGAAGAACAAAGAGAAAGGCACAGTGTCTTTTATAACCTGTTCTCCAAGTTCATCCAGAGGCAATTCTGCTTTATTCTGTTTCTTATAAGAGAATCATTAAATCCAGCCCAACTCAAGGCAAGGAGAGTTAGGCTCCAACTGAAGTAGAGAGTATTAAAGTATCTTTGGATATATTTTAGAACAACTATACTTTTTTTAGATGCAAAACTGATGAAGAGTAAGTTGAGTGTCTGAGAATAAGAATAAAGAGCAAGTGGGTATTTTAGAATAAGAGTGAAGATAGGGTAATGTCATGCTAGCCTAGGAAAACTAAGTTTCAAAAAAGAGGGATTATTTAATGGTGCAACTTCTGCAGGACAATTAAAGAACGTGAAGAATAAGAGCCTTAGGATTTGGTTGGAGTTCATGGACAGGTAGACTGACAGAGAAACTTTAATAGAATGGTTTGAATAGATTTCCAGTTGTACAGAGCAGAAGACTATGAGGAAAGAAAGTTAATTTGGAGGCATAAACTCATCTCTTTCTAAGTTTGGTGTTGGAAAGTGATAATACTTTGAGAAGGCTAAGTAGAGAGAGGTTTTAAAATAGGAATATGTATATTACGCTTCAAGGGGGGAGAGGAAGAAGAGTTAAAGCCATGTATAGATATGAAAAAGTGCAAAAGACATGTATAGATACGAAAAGTGATGGGAAGGGATTAACCCTGGTAAAGGAGAAAAACTTTTCTTCTTCCTGAGACTGAAGGAAAGGAAGAGATAAATGGTAAAATTTCAGAGAAATTTTGGAATGATCAGAATGAAGCCTGAAGGAGTGTGTATCAAATGTTTTAATCTCCACAAAGTAGAATTCCAGATTATTTGTTAAGAGGAATTCAATCTGGGCAGTGGGGCCACAGTGAAAAGAGGAACAGTGAAAACTGAAGTTTGGAGAAGTTTGAAAAAGGTTTCAGACACATGTGTGCTTTTTCATCTTATGGTCTAACTCCAGTTACTCGGCTCAGCATCCTAAATGAGCTCCAAGATTAGATTTACTTTTATGTACTATGTAAAAGAAAAAATATTTTATTTGGCAAGAATCATTCACTATCCTAATATACATGTAAGCTTATAAATGTCATAGTGTTAGTACATGAGCAACTTTTGCGATGTTATTAGAACTGGAATATGTGACTAGTAGAATAACTAATATGTTTTTATTTGTAGCATGTATGAATATTTTTTCTTTAGCATTCCCAAGGATTAAGTATGGCAAAGTATTTTAGAAAGGCAAGAACATACTAAGTGTCATTTATCATGACTTTCCCCACTACTAAAACATCTCTTTTTTTTTTCTGAAAAGTCCCTTCACCACATACACATCCCTCATAATTTCCAAGGATTTAAGTCCACTACAATTTACTTTTCTCTTTTCAACAAATGCAGATGTTGAAAGCTGAAACTTTAATGAGTAATAATGTAGTTGGATAAAAGCTGTGAGGATTAATGGTGTTGTAAAGGTCACTCCTGAAAGAAGAATTAGTGTGTGATGCCATTATTAAACCACAGAAAACTGTGGACTGAAAGATGACTTAAGTTATCGTTAATGACATGTGGCTCTTTGCTATATATCTATTAGCTACAAATATAGAAAGTGACTTTTTGAGGTTGGTGACCAATATTACAGTGTATTCTATAAGAATGCTTTTGATATGGTACGCAAATGATAGGCAGCTCCAAAGAAAGGAGATCCTTAAAAGGCATGAATAGTTCAGAAGAGTGATGGATAATTTTAGAATCTTTTGACCAGATGTTATCTTTCCCTTATTGGCTTTTTCCACCTATATCGAACATATGTATAACACTTTTAACTTTTTTTTCAAAGCATTTTTTTCATCTATTTTCTCACTGCAGCTGTTCTACAATTATAGACCCTTAACTAGATGGAGTAGATATCCATATAATCTAGTCAAAGCTTGTTATTTAGCAAATAGGGAACACAGACCTCAAGAACCTATGTGTCTACCTAGGGATTTGAAGTAGTTTTTTGTCAGAGCGTAGACAATTCTATGATTCTATATCTATTACCTCAGCTTTAATTTTAAGGAAATAAATGTACATAAAAATCTAGTAACTTATCCAGACTTAGAGCTAATGGATTTTGGAGCCTTATAACCATAATTTATTGGTTGGCATTCATTCTTTTTAGTTGTTGCCTTTCAGTAGCCACTCTGCATTAGATGCTCTTTAGGGTCATTTATCATTTCACTCATACATGTAACAAATGAGATTTAAATACTCTCCCTTTGCCATACGTTTTGCTTAGTCTGGAGGGTAAGCAGACAACAGCCTTGGACTGAGACTTTCGGTGCCTGCAGTCTTTTTCCTAGCACATCTTTGAAACATATTGGAATGTACTGTTCTTAGCCTTCCTTCCTCAGAGGCATTAACACTTGAAAACTAACTATACCTGAGCAAATGTAGTAAATGCACATTGACCCAGTAAAACAAAGGGTCATATTTCTAAGTCCATTAATTGGCTACTTGATTTGTACAGCATCCAGTTTAATATATGATGATTTGAAGGAGGATATTATTTTGAAAGTTTGTTAGTTTACATTTTATTTTATTTTATTATTATTATTATTATTATTATTATTATTTGAGACAGGAACTTACTCTGTCTGTTGCCCAGGCTGGAGTGTGGTGGTGCAATATTAGCTCACTGCAACCTCCACCTCCTGGACTCAAATGATCCTCCCACCTGAGCCTCCCAAGTAGCTAGGACTACAGGCATGTACCACCAAAAATTCAAAAATATGAAAAAAATATATATAGAGAGAGAGAGAGAGAGAGAGAGACATACATTTTTATTTTTATTTTTATTATTATTATTATTATTATTATTATTATTTGAGACAGGAACTTACTCTGTCTGTTGCCCAGGCTGGAGTGTGGTGGTGCAATATTAGCTCACTGCAACCTCCACCTCCTGGACTCAAATGATCCTCCCACCTGAGCCTCCCAAGTAGCTAGGACTACAGGCATGTACCACCAAAATTCAAAAATATGAAAAAAATATATATATAGAGAGAGAGAGAGAGAGAGAGACAGAGTCTCGCTCTGTCACCCAGGCTGGAGTGCAGTGGCGCGATCTTGGCTCACTGCAAGCTCCGTCTCCTGGGTTCACACCATTCTCCTGCCTCGGCCTCCGTATTAGCTGGTACTATAGGCACCCGCCACCATGCCCAGCTAATTTTTTGTATTTTTAGTAGAGACAGGCTTCACCGTGTTAGCCAGGATGATCTCGATCTCCTGACCTCATGATCCACCCACCTCGGCCTCCCAAAGTGCTGGGATTACAGGTGTGAGCCACCGCGCCTGGCCAATTTTTGTATTTTTTTAGAGATGGATTTCCCCTTGTTGTCCACTCTGGCCTCATACTCCTGGACTCAAGGGATTCGCCCACATCAGCCTCCCAAAGTGCTGGGATTACGGGCATGAGTCACTATGCCAAGCTGGTTTTTAATAAGCAAAATTTATACAAGGATTTTAATGAGAAAAACCTTGTTTGCGGGAAAGTGATTGAAGGAATGTAAAAGAATATTGTGATTCATGGAAAGCCATTGGATTATCAGGAAGTTGGAGATATCATTCAAAGACATCTGGCAATTAACATTTGCATAACACTTTACAGTTTGCAAACTGCTTTCACATGTATTATCTAATTCCTGTGAGCTTTCACAGATAAAAAATTGTCTATTTATCCGGGTGTCAAAAATGTAATGCTTATCAATGACCACAAAAATAGAAAAAAATATATTTGTTGAAAACCACTGGAAACACGTATGCCATTACTTTTACTTACAACTGAAAAGTCCTATATAAAATAAATATGTAGTAAATAAGAATTTGTGTTGCATTAATATCATCTGTTAAATCCATGAATTTTAATAAATCTGTACCATATGGTCCAGGCTTCTATTGATAAGAAGACAGGAATGATCAATAGACTTGGAATTATCAAGGCAGATACTTTCAACTTAGAATATGCATTTGTTTCTTCAACAGATCCTGCCCTGGGCCAAAGGAATAATAGATTGAACTAAAAAATGCCAAGTAGTCCATAGACCACTATGAAAGACAAATGCAAGACAATATGACAATAAAAACATTCACAAGGTTTTGAAGGAACACGTGTGGGAAGCACTAATCTTGTCCAAGAACATGTCTAGGGTATGTGAGAGAAGTTCCCACAGAAGGGGTGATGTTTGAATAAATTCACACACACACACACACACACACACACACACACACACACCAGAAAGAGCCTTTCAGCCAAAGAGGAAAACTTGGGATACAGGAGTGTGAAGTGAAAGGATGAAGGCCTGTCCTTGGAAAAGGGAGAATGTCGTGTACAGCTTAAACACGGGTCTCATGACAGACTGGCAAGAGGGGACACAGGAAAGACAAGCAGAGTTGATATCATGAGGAGATTCTTAGGCCTTGTGAAAGAGTTTGGGACTTATCTCAGAATGATGATTTTCCGGGAACATGAAAGAGTTTTAAAAGTTCCAGTAAAAGCTGTACACTGTGATCTCTTGAAGATTCACAATGCACATTCACATATTCAGGATTTTAAAAATTCATGCAATTAAGCCTTGTTAACTTAAATTTTGTATTTCCTACACTTACTTGTACATGGAATTATTTTTTCCTTTTCTTTTTTTTTTTTTTCTTGAGACGGAGTCTCACTCTGTCGCCCAGGCTGGAGTGCATTGGTGGGATCTCAGCTCACTGCAAGCTCCGTCTCCCAGGTTCACGCCATTCTTCTGCTTCAGCCTCCCTAGTAGCTGGGACTACAGGCACCTGCCACCACACCCGGCTATTTTTTTGTATTTTTAGTAGAGACGGAGTTTCACCGTGTTAGCCAGGATGGTCTCGATCTCCTGACCTCATGATCCACCCGCCTCGGCCTCCCAAAGTGTTGGGATTACTGGCATGAGCCACCGTGCCCGGGTGGAATTATTTTTTCGTGGGCTATTACAGGTCATTATTTTATGAAATGTTTTTGGAAGCACTAGGGTACCAGAGGAGAGTTTGTAATCAGGGATTTTGACATCAATTTTTTTTAATACACATAGATAGATAAATAAATAGATATTCTATTTTTATCTTTAGACGGATTCTTGCTTTGTCACCCAAGGTGAAGTGCAGTGGCAGGTGAACATGGCTCACTGAAGCCTCTACCTCCCAGGCTCAAGCAGTTCTCTGCCTCAGCCCCCCAAGTAGCTGGGACTACAGGCAAGCACCATCAAGCTCCACTAATTTTTTGTGTTTTTTTGTAGAGATGGGATTTCACCATGTTGCCCAGGCTGATTTCGAACTCCTGAGGTCAAGTGATCTATGCACCTCAGCCTCCCAAAGTGCTGGGATTAGAGGCATGTGCCACCATACCCGGCATTTTTTTTTTTTTTTTTTTGAAATATTTTGAAATGCTTTATCTGGAAAGAGAGTAGACACAAATTCAAAGAGTGTAAGCCTAAAGACAGGAAAACCAGTTAGGAGGCTAAGGCACAGTGGGATATCAGGTGACTTTCATGAAAACAGAGGATGGAGAAGCAAATTTGAGAGCTGAGGAAGAAGTGCAGCTGTCAGGGCTTGCTTGCCTTGTATCTTTAGAGGGTAGAGGAGAGACCTTAAATTATTCCCAAGGATTGGAAGGGCAACTGACAAGGTCTATGGAATTTAGAAAGCAGGGATTGAGGCTGTGGAAAGATGATGAATTGTATACCAGACAGCTGTATTTCAGGTACTTATGGGACATTCAAGTAGAGAAGCTTAGTGAATAAACAGATACATGTATCTGACAATCTGGAAGGGTTTGAGGCAAGCAGTAGTTATTTTACAGTTCTTGGGATCATTTCTCAATTGTTAGAGACATGGTAAAGACCAGGGGTGGCATATTGGTTTCCTAGAGCTGCCATTAGAAATTACTGTAAACTGGGTGGGTTGAAACAGAAATTTATTCTCTTGCTATTCCCGGGACTAGAAATCTGAGATCAAGGTGTCAGCAGGGTTCGTTCCTTCTGGAAGCTCTGAATGAGAATCTGTTCCATGCCTCCATGCTGCAGACAGTCCTGGCTCATAGATGCATAACTCCAATCTCTGCCTGCCTATTCACTTTGCTTTCTCCCCTATTTCTATGGGTCAAATCTCTCTCCTCTTTTAAGGAAACTGGTTATTGGATTAGATGAATATCAACCTTAATTTCAGGGCGATCTCACCTCGAGATCCTTAATTACATCTTCAAATACCTTGTTTTCAAAAGAGGCCAGAGTCACAGATAATGAAGTTTAGGACTTGGATATATCTGTTGGGCAGACAAAATTCAACCCATTACAAGTGGGTTTGTATTTTATTTTCTTTCCTTGTATAGCAGCCATTACTAATTCTTTCCTTTTAGAGTTGATCTCCTCAAAAATTAGACTTTCTGGTTTGTCCCTTCTTTTCTGCCTCTGAAAAAATATATAAGGGACCTTTTCGTTAAGAAAAACAAGAATTTTGAGAATATTTTTGGTGATGGTTCAGAAGAAGCACCAAAGCATAAAACATGGAATTGCAGGCCAGGCGCGGTAGCTCCCACCCGTAACACTAGCACTTTGGGAGGCCAAGGCGGGAGAACGGGGTAAATCCAGGAGTTCTAGACCAGCCTGGGCAACATAGCAAGACTCTATCTCTTCAAAACTTAAAAGGAACTGGGGTAATAGTGCCATAGTGCCAGCTACTCAGGAGGCTGAGGCAGGTGGATTGCTTGAGCCCAGAAGTTCAAGTTTGCAGTGAGCTATGATCGTGCCACTGCACTCCAGCCTGGGTGAGACCTTGTTTCAAAACTAACTAAATAAATAAATAACATTATAGTGAATTTAACAAAGTTACAGAATCTCACAAATTTCTTACATTACTGATTTCTAACCCACATTTTCCAAATCTCATTTGAGATGTTAACTGGAAGTTATATTAACCTTTGCCATCTCGTTTTCCTCTTAAGGCTGAGGTTCACCAAACCTCTCCTATACACATGCCCTCCCATCTGATCCTGACTTTAGATGCAATTGTTGCTTGAATCTATAATGAAGGCAGAATAAAATGTATCTATCAGATAGCCATTATGTGTCTCTTTGGCCTTTATGGTCTGACGCCCATTTAATTGAACCTCTGTGCCAGCCAAGGAATGACATCTCCTCACAGATTGCATCATAATAGTCAAAGCCATGTTAACAAGAGTGCTAAGAGTGAACATATAGGGGAAATGAAAGTGTAAAGAGTAAAGAAAGGAGTCTAACATCTTTTCCTGCCTCTGCAGATACCACGTGCTATTTCCTCCTTCACATGTGTTATTTCGTCTAATTCTTCCATCAACTTTACCTTCATTTTGTGGTTAAGGGAAGTGAAAACTTAGATTGAGCATTAAAATTTGTCAAATATCACACTTACCAAGAACTGGAAATCCCAGATCCAGTTGAATCCAATTTCCAAATTCTACTTATTTTACTATGCCATTTTATAAAGTGACAGTTACTGAATAACTTTCATTGACCATTTATTATGATGAAAGACTATATAACCTCACTTAATCTTGACATTTCTGTTATCTAGTGAGTGTTATCCCTATTTAACTTATGAGAAATTACTCATAAGTTACTTGAAACTTAGAAAAGTAAAACAACTTGTATAATTTATGTAGCTAGTAAGTGTCAAAGCTAGGATTTTAATTCAGGCTTGCCCAGCTCCAGAACACATGCTTTTTCTAATAATTGGAATCTTGAATCAAAATCTAAGGATTAGGTGAAGGAAGGGTCCCAGGCAGGGATACAAACACAGAGGAGAGGCAATGAGGAAAAAGGAACAGTGCTAAAATGAGATTCAATAATGAGAGGATGGTCAATGCTGTCATCCCTCTCAAGAAATGGAAAATGTCCTCTGGATTTATTCGACAACTAAAGACCAATAGCACCAGAAACAAGATTGCAGTGAGAACTGGAGAGTACGGAGGGAATGGGAGATTATGAGATAATACATCTTTGAGAGGCTTGACTTCAAAGATAAAAAGAGAAACAGTATTGGAAAGAGAGGGCAAAACAAAGTTAAAGAAGACACTTTATTTGCTTGTTTTGGGAGAAAAGAGAAACTTAAGTATCTACAGGTTGAGGTAGTAGAGAGGGTAGAGATAATTAGATAGATGATACAAATGAGAAACAGAATAATCAATGAAGAAGTATAGAAATCTAGAACTCTTATTAGGAGATTTGCCTTGATTGAAAGCAAAGTGACCATTTTTACTGAAACAGGAGGAGCAAAACAGGCATAAATGGACATAAATTTGAAGGCAGCAGAAGGTAAGAGTGTGGGTAGGGTCAGGAAGGTGAGAGTTCAGCCTTACTGCTTTTTGCAAAATCAGAGGCAAGGCCATTTGCTGAGAGAGACGGAGTCAGCAGGGTTAAGGATTTGGTGACTATGAGGAGAACAAACTGTAAAGAACCAGCAAACAATCCTATTAAGATTGAATGTTGTCATATATAAATGGCTTTATGATTTAACGTAGCAGACAAATGTTAACATTTCATATAGCATTATAACGAAAACTCAAGAGTCTCTAAAAGCAAGAATGTTTATTTTAAAGTGAACAGTTATTTCTACCTGCACAGAAACACACATCTCAAATTGGAAATAACCATTACAGAATATAGGTCTGTCAGTTACTCCCCCTCATAATAATTTACATTCCTCTTGCATCTATATTAATCATTTTTCCTACACAATGTTATCTTGGCAGTCCCTAAAAAGCATAAAGAATTCATGCTTTTATTCAGTGCCATGTGCCAAGCCATTTCAAATGTATTTGTGTTCTGGAGAAGCTAATTAGACTACATAGAAGCTAAATAGACTACAAAAATGTTTGATGCCAGGTTGCGTATAAACAGGGGTTAGAGCATAGGAAAATCAGACTGATCTTCTTAAGATATTACTAAATGAACGTATACCAAGACCGTCACGGTCATGTAAGAGTTGTATTTCTATCTAGAGTAATATTGTTCATGAACAAGTTCAAGAATTATACATTAAGAACGTTGTACAGGAGATCCAAATTAGGATGTTGAGGATAATAAAATACAACCATCTTTTACAGTAATTATTAGCCCTGAAGATCTGTTCTAGGTTTAGAGTTGTTTTCAATTCACTGTTGTTTATAATGAGCAGAGATGTTTTGTTCTTTGAATAAGTTCCAATGAATTTAGCTCTAAAAGGCAAAATATATAATCACTCTCAAGCTTCCCTTTTCTATCGCCTACACTGGAACTTTTCTTTCTGCCTCAAGGAGATCAGAGGACCAGGTCTACTCTGCGCATAGTAACAGGGGAAAAGGCATGGATCATTTAGAAACCTGCCAGCACTGAAGTACTGCATCAGTTTCTGACATCAGTTTCTTCAATAGAAACGTTTAAGCAGCAAGAAAATATTCTATGTTTTTTGGCAATCAGCAGATCAGATAGAAGAGTCTAGCAATACAACAAGGATGTGTAATCTGACATGATTAGACAAGGCTCTTAGTACCAGAACATTCATAATTGAGACAAAGAGTATTAATAACACTTTCCTAACACGGCAGTTAGCCATTTTATATTTCCTTTCTTTAATCTTAGTGTTTTTCAACAAATCATGGGATTTAATAGCGTGTTTTGGCAGATTAGAGGATTTATGGCCCAGATGTTTTTTGTTCTAAAAATGGATTAGGGTGTAAAGTTTGCTGGAATCCATGGAACATGTTGAGGCAAGCCGGTCATTTTATGTGTGATTAGTGCCTGCCTTCTGTCTCACAGTCCCTCCATCTGTCACAATTCACCAATGGATCTGGTTAGATTTAGCCTCGTGTCACAAACAAGTCCCTTTTCTGGGCAATTTCATATTACGGATTCATTTTATGCCATTTTATGCCCTAGTTAAAAGATAGGGAGAGAGGAAGATGAGATATTAGCTTTTCTTTAAATACTTGCAAAATAATCTTTTTCCGTCAGTATTCTATTCTAATATAATGCAGATCATCATACTAATATGCATCAAATAAATGAATGACCAGTGTTAAAATAAAATTAAATAAAATAGTTTTGGTTGTTACATCTGTTATTCTGTAAAAACAATATTTTGGTAGTGTATATTACTAACCATGGACTGTGGAGTTGCATGCATAAGCTGATCGTTTGGCCATCTTATTAAGAGTGTGAATTAAGTGTGACTATAGTTAAGAGTAGCCACAATTTCTTATCAAACAATTACAGGTGCTTGGTTACATTCTGTGCTTGAAATTTAGCCTAACTATTACAAGTTTGCATCCATAGCAAACCACTGCCACCTGTGGTTTATTTCACCATAAATGGATTTTTAGGAAGAAAATGCTCCTCAGTCGGTTAGTAATGATTTATTTCTTCTGTATATAACCTAATAGTGCTATACAGACCCTCTTAAGTGGCCTTTCTAATACTAGGAGAGACTCAATAATCATAGTTATAATTATGAATACCTAAATCCTGTGCTAAAATTCAAAAGTTCCTTGCAGGAAAAAAAAATTAAAAATGGGTTTTATATTTGCACTACAAAATAATATTCGAATAATAACTAAAGCATTTACTTAAAAATTACATTTTCAACTTCTTTCAAAATAGTTGGAAACAACCATATTTCACTTAGGTGTTATATTTTTATTACAGATATTTGAACATATTGGAAACATATTTATGTATGACTATATGAATCAGTCATTGTCAATTATTCATTCATTCATTTTAGATAAATCCCATGGAGAAATCATTATAGGCCGGACACTAGCTGTTACCAAGAAAAGAAGTGATTTTTATGGTTACAGGCTAGCCTAGACATGCATTTATACAAAAGATATCCTTTGATCTGTCTCATGTTCAGGTTACTTAAATGACCATGATGCTGTCACCAAGGCAATCCAAGAAGCTCGGCAAATGAAGGAGCAACTTCGACGGGAACAACAGGTGCTTGATGGGAAGGTGGCTGTTGTGAACAGTCTGGGTCTCAATAACTGCCGGACAGAAAAGGTCAGTTCATAACATAACTTACTTTCTAGAAATACTTAATTAAATCGCCTGATGCTTTTATAAAAAAAATATATATATATATATTTCCATCTTCTTATCATCCTCAGAATGATTCTCTGTCCCTTTTCTCCCTCCATTAATATAGACGGCCTCATCAACTTCCTAATCAAAACCATCTGGAAATAGAGTTATAATTCTCTTGATCCATCTCCAAACCTTATTGACAATGAATATCCCCTTTTATGCCACCAGCTTGTATTAAAACAAAATGGCATTTGAAATATCTGAGTCTGACTAAAAGTTTTGCTTTTCAGAGATGCTTAACTTGTATTTGGGGATGAGCTGGATTTGAAATGCTGAATCTTCCTTAATCAGCATAAGCTTGGATGATATCCATGCTCATATTCTAAGTATTTAGGATCCTGAGCTTGTCATAATACGTTTCCAGCGTAAAGCACTGTCAAGTGTTAGATGAGTTCATGACTGGAAATTTTGACTTTATCATAAAACAAAATGTACTTATTAAAACTTTGACATTATTTGTATTATAACTAAGGCCAGTGAAACTTCTGAATTTGAGAGACAGTGATTTCAAGCCCTTTTGTCTAAGCATACATGGTGTTTTATTTAGAAAAATATTATAAGTTGTAAAATCCTCAGAATTATGTACTTTTGGAATATTTGATATGTTTTAAATTGAAATTTTAAAATGTTACCCAGTCCTCTTTACAGAATCCTCTAGATAAATAGATCCAGTAGATAAGAGAAAAAATGATCAGCTACTTAGCAATAACTGGAAAATTAATCATAATGGGAAGCTTATGAGTCAAACAGAATTGTCCAGAATGAGCAGATTGCTAATTTGGATAGCTTTCTAGTTTCCCAGGTTTTATGTGGAGTTTGATGTATAATCACTAAGAAGCTGGCAATCTGCATAGTGAAGGTGAAATGTATGGGTGATCCTGTCACAACTGCTCTTTCCCTGGTCCTAATATGGTAAAAATTAAGGATGGAGAAATGATTTCAATTCTATTGTGTGTCCAGAGGGGAGAGCAAAGGATAGATCAGTATACATCCCTTGCAGTCTTACAACATAAGACGTATGACATTGTTGTCCTGAGAAGGGCACATTTTTATAGCTAAGCACCAAAAGGAAGGGAGAAAGCAAAGTGACAGATCTAAAGAAGGAATGATAGCAAGCATAAAGGAATTTATATTCAAATATTTAAACATTCTTGAAAGGATGCTTGAACAGAAATTCCTTTTCTCTGCTCCCCACGTAGAAATGAGTTTAACACTCAGCCAGATGCTAATGCAAAGTGACTCAAGCTATTCCTCGCAAGCATAGCTAAATTGCCGTTATTTGTTAAGCGCATTGAATTCAGCTGTGGATACAGCAGTTGGTTGCATTCAGCAAGCATCTGTACCCTTTTTTTTTTTTTTTAAATCCTCCAAAGCAGAGACAACTCTACCTATCTCCCCCTTCTCTTCCCCAGTGCTGGCTGGGAATTGTCAAGTGACAACCGACCAAATCCTTTTGGACAGGAAGCCTTCATCCTGAGTTCTATATACTTGCAAAGCAGGCCTTGTGGTTGAATCAGGGAGCCCATTAAAAGTGCTTTGATGGTATGGAAATTCATCTTCATGAAGCTCCTAGGCCCCTAAGCAGCGTGCTGTTTAGCTGTGGTTACAGATCAGTCATTCACATTGGAGGGCAATAATTGTGCTGACGGCTTGTAAGGCAAT
This sequence comes from Rhinopithecus bieti, assembly GCF_001698545.2. NCBI lineage: Eukaryota > Metazoa > Chordata > Mammalia > Primates > Cercopithecidae > Rhinopithecus > Rhinopithecus bieti. Next base: position 3,754,513 of record NW_016809834.1, on the reverse strand, counting down.
GGAAGTACATAAAATAATCCTAGGCCCTCCACCATGGCACTGTGAGTTAATCTTCTCTAATACAGATCAGCTGTTGTTCTAACACATGACTTTATGCTGGCTCCAGTGACTCTGCACAGCCTTTTGATTAAGTAACAGGAGTGGAACCATCTGCATTCACTTTATTCCATACTTGTCCATTGTTAGGCGACCTTATTGCCACTTCTCGTTCCATCTCCACAGTCATACTTTATTTCTCTGATTAGCACCTCCTGCTTGGGTTGCAGGAGTGAGAGTTGCCTCTGTTGATAGCTACTGCTTCAATTTTCCTTTCTCTTTTGTACCGTTATAACAACTTTTAAAAAATCTGTTTTTGAAATAATACCTGCCAAAACCTGTTGGACAGTTAAGATGTCTCTGTTCTTAAGAAGATCTTCATTCCTGAATCTCTTCATCATGTACTGTCAATGCAGTTGAGTTACATCTTGAGCTATAGTCTTATAATTTATGAGTTTTAAGTGAAAACTTAAATTATGGAAATGAAGTAGTTTCATTATTGTAATAGTATGACAAACTCTTGTAATATAAAAGGAAACCTTCTCAATCAAAGGATCTGAATTATCTCATCCCTTATGTTACCCTGACACCTGAAAATGAAATTGAGATTATTGAAACTCTTTGAAGCAGGTATTACTGTAGTTTGTGGTTGACTTTTCCTGTTGAAATAACTTGGGTGTCATTTCTAGAATATTAATGATCAATCTATGTCTGTGTAAGTCATGAAAATGAGATAATAATGTCACACTTATATCTTTTAATTAGTAATTATTCAACATTAGCACATGCTATGTATTAGAGACTGTGGTATGTACTGGAGGTATTGTATTAAACCAGAAAATATGAGTTCTGCCTTTATAGAGCTTACAGTTTGGATCAAATTATTATTTGACTGTTACTCATTACATATTTATGTGTGTGAGCCCACCCATAGGAGTTGAATAAAGACCCCATATTGCTGACCGTATCAAATCAGTTATATACTTGAGTTGTTTTCTCTCATATTAACCATATATTTATGCATATTGTGTTATTTTTCTAACACTTATCATTTTATTACACTTTTATAATCACTCAGTATTATCTATGGCCAATAAATATGTGGATTAGTAATTGGTTTGAAGTTTTGCCATAGAGTTTAGTGAAAGATGTAAAAAATATATGATAAATTCCTCTTACATTTTGTACTATCATATATCACTTGAATCCCAAAATAAGGGCATTTTTTTCTGTCTAAAGGAATACTGCTGGCCAGGCGCAGTGACTCACGCCTGTAATCCCAGCACTTTGGGTGGCCAAGGCGGGCGGATCATGAGGTCAGGAGCTCGAGACCAGCCTGGCCAATATGGTGAAACCCTATCTCTACTAACGATACAAAAAAATTACCCGGGTGTGGTGATGCACGCCTGTAATCCCAGCTACTCAGGAGGCTGAGACAGGAGAACTGCTTGAACCTGGGAGGCGGAGGTTGCGGTGAGCCAAGATCGCACCATTGCACTCCAACCTGGGCAACAGGGCGAGACTCCATCTCAAATAATAATAACAATAATAATAATAATAATAATAATACTCCTAACTCCCTAAACCCAGAAAATATGTGTAAGGTAAGGATTGAGAGAGACAAAGCAGAAAGAAAGAAGGAAAGGAACTGGGAGAAAGGAAAAAAAGAAAAGAAGTTCAGCCTGGTGCTTTACATCAACCTAAAAGATATCATGACCTGAGCTCCAGATGATTGAAATCTTGTGGTGGAGATCTGTTTTCTTGGGTACACAGCCTTATACACATTAACTTTTCTTCATATCTCAAATAGCCAGCCACGTGGTTATCCCAGCTAGAAGGTCTTAATTCTGAAAAGCTGTAATTGGACAGTGAAAACAATTAGAGGTGTGAAGATAGGGACCAATGATTTCTCAGTGATACGTACCAAAACACATCATGAAAGTCATTTTTACCGAAACACATTTTAATGGAAGACTTCTAAGAGATTTTTTTAAATTTCTTTACGTTTCTTGGAAGTGTTTCAGCATACCCAAGAACTGTGTGTGTCAGGTTTCTTGGAAACTCTGGGACACAATATTATTTATAATTGTCATCTCTGGTTAATTGTAGACTGATTTTATGTTCAAATAATGTTATCTTTTGCCACATGGCTTTGTTACAGATTAGTGTTGTGGATGAAAAGGTGAGTTTCTCAGGTATGAAGGAACAGAAAGAAGCCTCTCATATTTTGTTTTGTAAAAAACACACTTTGCTTCATTACCACCTAGATGGCACAATTTTGTTCACAGAGTCAAGTACAGGTTCTTGAGCTTGTGTTTGAAAGTATCCATATTAATAAGAGATTATAAAAAGCTCAGTTTTTGTTGTCCTGATCCCACCAGACAGTGTTAATACAATGGAGAACCAGTGCACTCAGCTGAAATAAGAAATAGACCAGAAGCTTTTCCGTTTGTGTCACTCACTCCAAATATAGTTATCCTGGGAAGACTGTACCTATACTGTCATAGCTATTAGGAATGAGTTTCACTACATGTATCAGGAAACCTGAATATGGTAGCTTAAATAGTGATTCATGGCCAGGCATGGTGGCTCACGCCTGTCATCCCAGCACTTTGGGATCTAAGACAGGCGGATCACCTGAGGTTGGGAGTTAGAGACCAGCCTGGCCAACATGGTGAAACCCGTCTTTACTAAAAAATACGAAATTAACCAGGCATAGTGGCGCTTGCCTGTAATCTCAGCTACTCAAGAGGCTGAGGCAGGAGAATCACTTGAACCTGGGAGGCGGAGGTTGTGGTGAGCCAAGATCGCGCCACTGCACTCCAGCCTGGGCAACAAGAGTGAAACGCCGTTCCAAAAAAATTAAAAAAAAAAAAAATAGTGGTTCATTTTTATCACATAATGAAGTTCAGGAGTAGGAGTTTGGTGGCATTAGTTCATCAACTTGATATCAGAGTTGAAATCTGTGATTCTCTTGTCTTTTCCCTTTGGGTCACAAAATGGTTGCTGCACCTGCAGCTATCCCATCCGCATGAAGGCAGGCAGATTCAGGAAGGAGAAGTCATTTTCTCTTTGCTAACTTCAGTCTTCATTCATACGGGGGTATTTCATTCCTCTTCTCAAGCTGACTTCCACACACATCTCATTGACTAGAACTGGGTCATGTGAACATCTTTAAGACCATTACTGGCCAAAGGAAAAGAGACTGCTTTAAATTGATCATAAATTATTTTTTACCACTAAAGTAGAGAGCTAATCCTATCTTCTCTGAGATCAAGGGATTATCTTCAGATCGAAGGTAATGTTAGCTGGGAAGAAAAGGACAATGGCTGTTGCATACGAAAAGGCGATTGTCAGCCATAGGCATATAAAAAAAATGATATCAAAGCTCTCAAATATTTCCTTCATGAAACTGGTTGGTTATGTTTGTTTTATAATTGTTGCCATCTATCTGTCTTTTGCTCTTCCACTATTACATGTCCAGGGTCTTTTCTTTTTTTTTTTTTTCTCCGAGGCGAAGTCTCGCTCTGTCACCCAGGCTGGAGTGCAATGGCACGATCCTGGCTCACTGCACGCTCTGCCTCCAGGGTTCAAGTAATTCTTCTGCCTCAGCCTCCTGAGTAGCTGGGACTACAGGTGTGTGCCACCACGCCTGGCTAATTTTTTGTATTATTAGTAGAGGCAGGGTTTCACCATAGTAGCCAGGATGCTCTCAATCTCCTGACCTCATGATCCGCCCACCTTGACCTCCCAAAGCGCTGGGATGACAGGCGTGAGCCAATGTGCCTAGACCATGTCCAGGGTTCTTATACCTTGTCTGGGGTTCACGAAGAATTAAATGACACACGAGCATGTGCACAAGAAGACTTTGCTTGATGACAGGTTAAATCTATAAAAGTATATTCACATACACACCTTATACGTGTTAAGACCAACTTCTGTATTGCTTTTCTTATGTAAAACAGATGTCACTCACAAAAATAAGCATGCATATGTGTGCATATATTTCTTAAGGAAGAGAATTTATTCACTGAACATTAATTGCCTACAGTGTACCTGGAATATAAACATATAATGCGTGCTATGAATTCATCTATCATTGTAAATCATAGCTGGAAAAATGTCTTACTTTTTCTGCTGAGCTTTAGTGAAAATTCTTCGTAATTTTCTGTCAAATAAGATGGAAATTTGGTAAATAACGTGTATATTTTAATTAAGAATTGACTCAGTAATGACAATAGTTTCATTTTTGACGCTTTCTGAGTCATATTCATAAGAAGCCTTACCACAGACTATATAGGCTGATTGTAAACAAAGGTTAATTTTATCTGTCTGGCACTGGGAAACTCGTCCATTACACCCACCTCTTTCCTGCCATTGTCAACCCTCTTCTTTCCCTTTAACAGAGTGCCAAACATGAAATGACAGTGACCAATGTTGACTTAATGTGGATGTTTAATAATGAAAAAAAGTGTGTCATTCCCAGCATTAGTTACAAATGGCAGTAAGTGTATCGGATGGCAGCCCTGTAATAATTTTACATCCATCATTCTTTCCTGATGCTTCGCTGGCCATCTGATGGATGGGGCCAGCAGTGTTAACTCTTCGGAAACTGACACAATGTATGTAGTTCAGCATTATCTAACACATGTTCCTTCCCTTAGATAAGAAGAAGGCCTGTGAGGAATTGTGCATTACAGGTTTTTGCTTTAAAAAAGTGAATATGAAGGAACCCATGCCTCTTCAGTCAGTGGAAGATGCTTCAATGAATGATTTACGGATGGGTTTTATAAATGTTGCCTTTAGCTAAAATGAATTCTAAAAGTCAAATTAGAAATAGATATTTCAATAGCTAGAGAAAAATTGTATAAAGGAAGTAGGCATGTTAGGTAAATCCTTCTGGAGGAAAGTAAGACAGACTTTTGCAACAGTGTGTGGTAAAGCAGATTTTACTAGGGGTGTGTGTGTTTCTAAAAAACATTCCCAATGTTTTAAATCCTCTGGTTAGAATTTGCCTAAGAACAAATTAAAATAACATAAGTGATTAGTATTTTCTCTTTTTAAAGTGAGCATATATTATTTTTTAATCTCTACATTTACATGTAATTATTTATTTGGTGACTTTAATTAAAAGATACACAAAACCCGAAGTTTAATATTTGCCTTCTTATTATTGGAGTCTCTCTACTCTGAAAATGTATATAAAATGAAAGGGAAACGGCTTTCTAGGCAACTGATTATTAGAACATCTAGACAGCTTTTTATGTGCAAGTTGGCATTTGATCCTTAGGTTTTCTTTCCTTTTTTTTTCATTCATAAAACCTTCTTAATTCTGAGTGTCTTAGCTAGGGAACACTTCTTATGGGACAGGAGGGGAGAGGAAAACCCCTTAGTGAATATTATCAGCACAGAGCAGCCAGTTTTGAAAGACCATGACAAAAAGGCAAATAGGTATTATGTCATCACCATCCATCACTCTATATGTCATCCTTTCAATAATTCCAATCGACATTCTCGACAGGCTGATGCAAGCTAAAGGGGCTGTTTGTTTTTAGAAATTGAGTATAGGCTGTCTGTAGCCTTTTGTTCTAGACGGTTTTCTTCTGTGTCTTTTCATTTCTTTCTCTCTATTTCTTTTCTTTTTGGGGGTATTTAATTGAAATACATGCCGAGTTTGCAGACTGCAAAGATCAGAGCTGTTTTCGTCCAGCAGTGGTAACTATGCATTAAACATTTTGATTTGTTTGAGCTTGAAGTTTAGTCCTTTTTTGCCATTTGCTTCATGGAGTTTGTGTATATTTACAGCCTCTGCATTTAATGGCCACATGCCTTATTTTCACAGATGGCCAGTGGAAGACTTTTTCTTTCTCTTAGTATAGCCTGCTTTCAGTTTCGCTACATTTGTCACAGTGCCACTACTTGCAGCTAGCAAGTGCCCACGCTTGGTGGGGAGCAATTATGGTGTGAGTTTTAAGGAGCTTTTTAAAGGTTTTTTTTTTTTTCCAGTAAACTTTTTATGGTTTAATTTTCTAGCCTAGAAAAGCTGTGCATGTTTTCAAACAGAGAGTCTTGTGTTCTTTACATCATTCTGGTAGAGGGGTTAGTGTAGGATGGTCCAATAAAATGAGACTCATAGGGCATGCCAAATTGGGCTTTCAGAGAGACACCCACAGGCCTCTCTGATGATTGAAATTGTCTGTTTGTTTAGGGATTCGAGGATATGCTCACAATAGTACTCATGAAAAAATAAGTTTGAAAACACCATGTATAGAATGATGTCGATATTTTTTAAAGTCTATTTCCATAATGCATAGATAAAAGACTAAAAGAATATACAACAAAATGTCAGCAGTGGTTATGCCAAGGTTATGGGGTTGTACGTTTTCATATGTATTTCCGCATTTCTGAATTTTCTAATTTTCAGTAAGTAAAGTAAGACTCACTTTTGTTGTTGGGCCAGAATTGCTCTTTATAAAAGCCTGGCCTATCAAAGAGAAGTCTTCCTTTTCCCCCTTGATTCCTTCCTTCTCCTCAAGATCAAACAGCTGCCCTCAAGACACTTACACATTAAGACACTGAAATAATTAAGGAGAAGTTTGTTTTGCAGTTATCCTATATATTTACTAGATAGATTCTTTATTATATTTATTGCAAGCTATTTTACCAGTATGGATTTAAAGCTATTAGGAAAATATGAGGAATGTAGCATTTATTTAAAGGGTCTCATTGAATCTTTCCAATCACATCTCTTCTCTTTTACAAATAAAAAAGATTTGCTCATGCCTATGTCATAGGAGTATAACAGCTGTTGATATTGATTTCGTACCTTAACATTTTCTCAGGGCTTTCCCATCATATTTTGGTCTCACTCTGTAGTGTAAGTAGAACAGTATTCTTTGTTTAAAACATCTTTTTAAACTTGAGATTTGAGAAGACTAGAGGAATTCAAGTGGTAGACCAGTCTTTCAATTGAACTCTTACAGCTCAAACCCCAGTCTCTTTTCTAATGGAATATGGAGAGGGAATTCCAGAAAGTAACCCAGTTCCTGTTCAATTCACTTGTGCCCCAGCATTGGTCATGTGTAGTCCTCAGCAGATTTTTGAGACTTGATCAAAAATATTTCATTTAAGCAATCACCATCTCCACAATCTGTACATCTGGTTTCCAAATCTTCATTTTTCCTGTTTTTACTCCTTCCTTCCTTCTTCCTGTCTTCACTGTGCACCAAACCCCATCACTGGCGAATAAGCCAAGAAAGCAAAAACAACATACTCAATCCTAGTTACTTTGTTTCTCCTAGCAGCTCTGATAAAACAAGTGATGAAGTTTCAGCTATTCATTAAAAAGAGATTTAAAATATCTATTCTAATATATATTTTTCTCTCTCTGTATTTAAAACTACCATGGATAGTTGAAAAGAGAACTATAACCCTGATGTGCCTGTTTCTATTGTCAGACCCAGCATTTCTGAACCAAGCCATGACTCTTTAAAATGGTCTGATTATATTTATTTAACTGAAGTAACTACTGGCTACTGAGGCTACATTTGTAAGAATGCTGACAGTTTTATAGCTTTTATTCCATGAAAAGGAAAATTTGGAGAAAGTAATCCTATATGTTTCTGTAGCTCAGTAACTGAGTTACCCATTGTTTATAGAATAATTATCATCAGACAATATTCCACTTTTGTGTTTACATTTGTGTAGCCCTCCCACCAACTGGACATCCTGTGTAGGTTGCAAATTCTATTATTTTTCTTAGTCGGCCTCCTGATTTTCTCACATTAACCCTTCTGATTTGACTCAGTATTTATAATATGTCTGTCTGCCACGGTTTGGAAGAACAACACAACCTTTTCTTTAGATGTTGGCTGTAGCCTGACCATATATAAAGACATTTAAAATCCCAGGTTTTGTTTTTTTCCCCTCCTGCCTCCCTTCTTCCACATATACACACCATAAGCACCATCATGACAAAGAAGCAAGGGCCCGTACTTTACTGTGATAGTATTCTTGTGTAAAGTTCTTAGTGAATTCTTTGTTTCCTATACATTCTTTTGAGTAGCTTTTCTGTACATTACACATCCTGGCCATAGGGATTTTTTCCTCCCTGTGACAGTGGTTTTCTGTCTTAACGACTAAATTTGTAATGTTGACTGGGAATGTTTAAGTGTGTCTTTAACAAGGTACCTGAATTTGTAAGTCTAATTACTGTTGGATAGTCTCTTCACAAAATATGTCCGAAAAGCAATCAGATTTTTGTTTCTTTCATAATTTGAAATGTCTTCCTTGAATTTAAGAAAAGAATTATGGAATTATTGATTACAAACCCATAGCTTTAAGTGTTGAAACTTGTTAATGACTTTTGAGAAAATTTATCTTTTATGAATAGAGAACGTATAAAAGTATGACAAATTACACAAGAACCTGAAAAAGAGACTTCAGTGGAGTGTAAAGAAAATATCAGCAATAGTTGTCTTTAAATACCTTGCACATCTCCATGTTTAAAAAGAATCAAAGCCTGTTTTCTGTGAGATATATGTCAAAACAGTTTTGTTATATTGAGTTCAGTCAAGTAGGACATAAAATCATAGAATTGAAGGTTTGAAAGAAAATGAAAAGGGCCTATCATTCAACCTTGAATTGCCTCTTCAGTATCTGTAATATGCTAGGCAGGTAGTCATATGTCCACCACTTGAAAATCTCTAGGAAGGTGGAAATTTCTTCCATCCTGAGACAGCCCGTTCAATGGATAGGCAGCTCTGACTATTAGATCTCTCTTCCTTCAGTAGTTCATTATCTTTCACCTGATAACTTACAGTCTTTGATCAGTGTTCTATCTCCTAACTACATATGGACAAACTCTATCTCTATTTCACAAACAATAGCTGTTTATTCTTTTTAAACGTGGAGGTTCTTAAGATACTTAAAGACAATGATTGTTGATTTTTTCTTCCTACTCTATTCAAACCCTTTTTTTCAGTATCCTGTGTAATTTCTTCATTATGACAACAAGGTTTAAGAGATAGGGGGATGCTCAAAAACTTAGTTAAACTGAGTTAAGTCCAAACAATTATTGTCATTGAGTTTCCCTGGTCTGCATTCCAACACCTATTTAAAAAGAAAATGAGGCTATTATAACATTATTTTAGTGAATCCATACCAACTTCCTGTCATTACCACAGCCTCTACCAAGTGCTCCGAACTAATCTTTATAGGTAACCCCATCTTTTCTGGAGTATACATTAGGTGCTAAAGTCATATTTCCTCAAATTTCTTTCTTTCTTCATAAAGATCAAAATTAGATATTTGTCATCAGTTTTGAAATATTGCTTCCATTTTAAAATCACTTCTTTGAAAATCATTAATAAGGATTTATCAGTATTATCAAGTCATTTTAAGATTTTGAAAAGTTATTCACCAAGATCAAAACTCTCAAGTTTCTATACTGTGTGTTTCTGAACCATCTTTGACTTTGTAGTACTGCTTAAGAAAACTTGATCTGCTGATACATTTCACATGATCAGATTGCCTGATGAAATTAACCTGCTGAGAAGTTGAGTCAGAATTATACAAGCAACTTTTCATGAAGCTAGCTACCAAATTTTACAAAAGGAAATTAGATTGTGGAACAAAATTATGGGTTTTAATTCATGAGGGAATTCAGAAAGGGAAAAAAGTCAGAATTAAATCAGGCGGTTTTTGTGGATGACTAGACCAGAGGATGTATATGGACCTTTCCATCCCCTTAGTTCATATCTCGCTATAATTCTCGATGGAGAAAATGAATAGAAAAATTCTCTTTTTTTCAAGGAATATTAAATTCCAGAATACCAAAGGGTCTATGGATATTCTAATGGATAAATTCACACTCAATAGAGGTAAAATTAGTGACAGATCTCTTCAACATGTACTTTTGTTAGAGTTAGAGGAAAATGTGTATTTATGTGAGTGTGTATTTGTGTGCACACATACATAGTTTATATGTCATTTATACATAACTTACAAGAAAGCCTTTTCTCCCATTTTCGGTGTTATATTATGTGGGTAGATGATATTTTCTAAAAAATTGAGATATTAATAAGCAAGAGTGAAACCAGGAGGTTAAAGAGTAGACATGTGAATTATTTCTTTATACTTAAGCTGATGAAAAGAATCTCCAACTGATAAATTGTTATGACATTATAAATAATCTTTCATCTTCTTTGGTGGTCTGTGAGGTTCACATAATTAGAGGGTTAAAAACCTTTTTTTGTTTCTTCTTTCTTCCCATGTCATTAATATAGTAGGAGACCATAAAGAAGTGCAGCCAGAAGGGGTTTAACTGTTACTGAGTCAACATTTGACAGTCACACTCTATTCTGTCATTTCATGCATGTGCTTTTTATGAGTTTTATAGCTTTGTGAGCTTTATTTCAGGGATGTCCATTATGATAGCTGATCCACAGCCCATCTCTTTGTGTATGTTTGTCAGGTAGAGAGCAAAGCTCATCACTTAGCTGAATCCCAGTTTCAGGGTGTAATAGAAGACTTATCTACTCATGCACTGTTTAATTTAGGATTAGGTAACTAAGGAAATACCTACCTCTAAAGTATAGTTTGTGTGTTTCTTTGTTTTGACTGCTCTGTGAAATACCAACATAGGATGCCTATTAGAAACTTTGCAAAAATAGTGAATTATCAGTTGTTTTCGATGTTTTTTAAGATGAAATAATGGAGTAGGGAAATTTTTTCAGTTAAACTATGTACTAGATTTACAGTCTGGAACTGTTAACTCATCATGCCTGAGTATGAAATTGAAATAATAAACAATGATCAAATATATTGTGGTAAATGGTAGGAAAAAGAGGGAAAACTTTTGACAATATTTAGAGTTGTGACTAAAATTCCCTTTTATAATGCATATTTGGTCATACAGAATAGAGTTTATCATCATAACAGGCTACTTAATACTCAAATTTAACTATTTCTATAATTATTACATGTTAGATTCCCTGTCTTTTCAATTTTCCCCATTGACATTTTAAAAATAATATTAAAAGTATATCTATCTTAAACTTTTCAAAGTAATGAGAATCTAACACATGTTTATCATTTTACAAACTAGGATTCTGGAACTCAAGGAGGATAACTAATTTGTCTAAAGCAATATGGCTAATATATATGGCAGAGAGTTTGGTTAAAATGTGATATTCCTGATGCCAAAACTCATTATTTTCCAACCTCAAAAATGTCCTCTTCCCATGAATCCCTGTGGCCTTTCGTCATTCAGAATGGTTTTTGGCTTAGAAGTATGAATTGATACTGACTACTTCCAATCAACAAAGTGTCCATATCTCTTTAGCTATTTCTTGGCTCTCCTTTTTTATTCCCACCATAGCCTGGGATTATGTGCAAACAGTACACATGCTGTTTTCCATTATGCAAGTCTGTGGATAAGTCACAGAGCACAAGACCAGCTACCAAGTCCCCCAAGTGAATATTAATACATTAATAATAGCTTTCTGTATGTCAGATTTTGGAGTTATTCATTTGCACCCAGGAAACCATGCGGCCTACAACTTTCTTCTGTCGATGAGATACAATTCACTTGGATCTTTTTTCAAGTCAACATAAAATCAGAAGATTTTTTCAAGTCTGTTTTTAAACAGACTTAACCTAATGTTTCTCCTTGATCTCAGCAAACCTGCAGAGTTGTAAAGACGTGATTAGGCAGATAAGACTCATCTTTCCAAAGGAATCTAGTTGTTATCCCATTGCTAGTTTTTATTCAAGAGAGAAAGCATGCAGGTCATCTTATTTGGCCCATACCCCGGGACTTTAACATGTTGACTACTTTGTTGTAATTAATCTATTTTTGCCCTCTATTCTGACATCATTCAGTGCATTTAGCATTTTGGAGAGTATTCCTTTAAATGTGTTTACTTTTCTTCTTTTTTTGCTTTCTCTCTAATAAAAAGAAGGTAAAGGAGAAAAGACCAATGAATCTTGTCATTTTCATATCAACATTTCTAAGTGCTGGGCTGGATTTGTGTTCCAGAATACTGATCTTTAAATCAGGGAAGGGGATGCTATTTTTCTGCACAAACTCTTGACTAACATGATTTTAATCAGAGTCATGATTTTTATCAGATTATAAGATTGATATCACTAACATGATTTTTATCAGATTATAAGATTGGTAAAAAATGGTCACTTGTGCCCATCAACATATATTTGTTTTCCCAAAAGCAGTTTCTTGGGTGTTTCCCATTTTCAACATCTTCCCTCTTAACCCTCTGCTTACCTGAAATCTACTGTCCTTGTTTTGTTCCAGCTGCCTCTATTTAGAAAAGATTATTTTATTTATAAGAACTTTGAGAATCAAAATATTACCTTTTCCAGTAGTATTTACTCTTATGAACAGACACTTTTAGAAAAGGAAATATTTAACCCACAGAACAGAATCTCAAATGGTTGAGCTTTATACATGATAGTGCATAGGTGAACCCTTCAGAGAGGGGATGGCCAGAGACAGGTGGGATTAAAAGGATAGAGTAGGAGAGATTTTTCTAGTGTGTCAGCACTTCTGCTTTATAGCATTTGGCTGATTGTTTCCCCTCCTATATGCCATTCAGTTGCATTTAAACTTTTGAGAACTATTCTTAAATCCAATTCATTCTTTTGGTGGTTCAATATATTACCTAGACACCTAACCACATATAAATTTATATCTACTTTTATACATAAGTACTATGTATCAACTTAATAGGATCAGTTTTCATATGGAATTATAGGATAATTATTTTTTACTTAAGTTGTTATTATCTCCTCCTCACATCAGTTTCTTTGTCTTCTGAATGTATTGTCCATACTTTTTTAAAAAATGTGGCAATGTTATCATTTTGATTTACATGCTGTTGTAATCTGCTTTAATTAAAGGCATACCTCATGTTCTCCAATTCCTGCAATCACCTTTCCTTTTGCCTGTTCACATGTCTGTTAGCTTAAATTACTATACAAAAAACTTAAATTTGTACAAATAGTATAAATTACTATACTATTATGAGAAAGTACAGCTTGCTGTGTTGACTTCCACTATGTGCCACTGACATCCTCTTGAGAAGCATAGTAAGTTTTACTTTTGGGTAGCTAATCATTTTATTAATATTAGGCACATTAGTGGTGGCTAATTATAGGTTACTTATTGTGAAAACTGAGTGTGACTTTCCTGCTCATGTTTGTTAATTTTAGCCTCTTGGTAAGACAGCACGGCATCTGTATAGCTGAACTCAGAACTTTGGAAGTCACTTAACGTGTCATTCTTTTTCTACTTTGATTGAGTTCATTTTGCTTTTTCTTCTTGAAAGACTTTTCTTCAGAATGGAAAACTCTCTAGAAAATGTGTAGTATTATTGCCCTATACTGTTAAATCAAAAGCTAAGAGGTGATCCAAGCCCAGTACATTCCTCAAAGAGAGTACAGTAAAGTCTTCATTGACCCGAGGACTATCAGATCATGTTGATGGAATGTGTGTGTGTGTGTGTGTGTGTTTTCAAATGTAACTGTCTTTTGTTTTAACAGCTACATTTACTGTAAAGAAAGTCTGTTAAGCTGGTGTCCTTGATGCTCCTGAGCTCAGCTGAATATATACAGCCGACTCTCTCAGCAAAAGACATCCAAAACATATAAAACAGCTGAAAACAACAACCTCACACACAAAACAAATCGAGTCAGATTCTACAGTGTTAAATGCGTAACTTATTTCAACTTTAATACTATTTAATTCTATACAACTAAAGTTAATATAAACTATTTTGTCCCAGTTTCTCTACTGTATTTTATACTGATTGACAATTTAAAAATAGTTTTCTATTAAATAATGTACATACTTTGATGAATAGAGTACAGGAGTTCCAAGGCCACTGGCTTAAGAGACTTTTTAATCTAGTATGCACAATTGTCACATTGTCAGAGACTTCATTGAGATAAAGCGTGTACTGTGTGAAGAATTTCAATATCTTATTAGTTCTTGGTGGGAACATTAGTTGGGCCCTTTACCTGTAATACAATTATCTTAAATCATTGATTACTTTCTGTGAACATTTTATTGTATCAATAGCAGTTCTGCAGTGTATGTTGTTCACTAGTATGATTCATGGCTATGTTCCTCAGAAAATGAGATGAATAATTATAAAGAAACTTGAGACAATGTGATGAGATCCAATGGATGCTTTTCTTAAAACTGTTTTGCTACTACATCATCCTGAGAGCAATGCTGGAGAGTTCAAGAGAAAGTTATCAGCCTTTCATTATATGCTTTTTCTGTTCCTAAAGTCGCCCAGTTTCTTAATTTGACAGTAGTTTAATGTCTCATATGGTTTAGATTAAGCATTATATTTTTCTTGAAAATAATTTATTTTGTAATGCCATGTTCTCCATGAATGTGAATCGTGCACTGCATGCTTAAACAACTTGATGTCTCTGTAGATCTAATTTTGGTATATTTGTATCTCAAATAATTCGCCAACTCAATATTTTGGCTTAGCAATCCAAATCAAATTGTGGTCCAAGTAGCAGGCACTCACATTGGATGTACAGAGACTTGACAAGCAATTAGCAATGAATATTTAAACGTCTTCATTACCCTTGCATGAGGAATACAGATGGCATTTGGGAAGATGGCAACCAGAGGGCACTACTGTGAATTATGTTTCTATTATTTGGTCACCTGACTATTGGAAGACTTTCTCTGGGCTTCATGCCACTCCTATACTTCTACTGTCTGGCCAAAAATAAAGCAGACATTCCAAATGTAAAACAGGTTGCTTCCATGAAATTTCTATGCACATTTTGTAATTTGGGACGGTTGTCTCCAAGGATCCCGGCATAGATCCTTTAGGCATACCAAACCCAAATGCCAAGACTTTATAGGGGTCTATGAGAATCAGAGCTCCTTCAAAGATCCTGCTGATCATTCTCTTAATGACTTCAGGTTAATGTGCTGAACGTAAAAAGGTGAAGAAATCAACACTGCATCCTTTCCAGGAGCTAATGTATTATATATGGCCCAAGAAAAAGAAAGTCTTCAAATAATTATAATTCCTAGACTGATCTCTCATTATAATTTTTTTAAAGGAAAAAACAACACTGGAGAGTCTGACTCAGCAACTGGCAGTTAAACAGAATGAAGAAGGAAAATTTAGCCATGCAATGATGGATTTCAATCTGAGTGGAGATTCTGATGGTTTGTGAAAATTGTTCATATATATTCTAATAATGTGAGAAAGTGTCTATTTAGTGCCAATTAAAACTGCTAAAAAATAGACTAGACAGCCACCTCATACCTGATCATTACCTTAAGAGGTCACATATACTGAGCAGTTCCCATGTGCCAAGCACTCTGCTGAGTGTTTTGCATAAATCATCTCATTTAATTCCTAGTCAGGCCCATTGCAGAGAAAGAGTCTGAGCCTCAGGAGTTTTGAAGCATTTTCCCCACGTCATAGGGCTCTAAGTGCCAGAGGCAGGAATTTAAATCGAGATGGCAGGATTCTAAAGCAAATGCTCTTCATCATCATCTTCCCCATTCCTCTCCTCGCTTCCCTATTTGTTTCCTTCTTTGTCTTTTTTGTTTGTTTGTTTTGTTTTGTTTTTTTGACAGAGTCCTGCTCTGTAGTCCATGCTGGAGTGCAGTGGTGCAGTCCCAGCTCACTGCAGCCTTAGCTTCCCAGGCTCAAGTGATCCTCCCACCTCAGCCTCCCAAGTAGCTGGGACTATATAGGTGCATGCCAACATGCCCAGCAATTTTTTTTTTTTTTAAGAGACAAGGACTCACTATGTTGTCCAGGCTGGTCTCAAACTCCTGGGCTTGAGTGATCCTCCCACCTCAGCCTCCAAAAGTGCTAGTATTATAGGCGTGAGCTACTGCACGTGGCCTCACTTCCCTATTTCTTGTACCCAAAATGTACTTTTTCAGAAATTTGTTTCTATTGGCTCGTTTTTAAGTTTCCATTTGTCAAGCCCTGACCAGAATACATGGCTCAGAGGACATTTCCAGGATAGTTTCTTCCATTTTGGAACCCTTCTCCCCAGTGCTATATACTGCATAGTCAAGTGTCCTGCCCACTCTCCGTAACCTAGCTAGAATTCAGCTGTACAACTTTATGCTCCCCTCTCCTAGGCCTCCAGACTTCTGTTTTCTGTATCATCTCTGAATATTCTAAACATCTGACAGTGACAACAAATTAAATCGATACTCTGATTTTTAAGAGCATAGCAAAGAGGGAAAAAGAAGAAGTGCTGTTCTTCTTATACAACATCCTGGCTGGGAGCATCTCTCTACTGTCAGGTGGCATCCATGCATGTTAGGCATTCCTTTGGTGGTACCGACCTCAACTTTGGTACTACTACAGGGAATTTCCCTGCATATAGAGAGGAGTGCACAGGGGCAAATCAGTGAGATGCATATTTTGAGAGGGGGCCCCCTTGAATCCTCCAGTATACACAGCTGTCTACTCTGTGCCTTGAGCCAATTCTACTTTTAAAACCAGGTCTATACTAGTCGAGGGACTAAACAAACCTGAACGTTGAAACACATAATTCTATCAAAACTGATTTTTATTCAATTGGATTCAATTTGCATTTTCCTGGGTCTAATGTTGCAAATATTTTCTTCTATTTTCTGCTTCACTTAGCTGAGATAAACCGAGTCTATGTACATTTAAAGAGCTTGTTTAGATTTGATGAAGACACATAATGTTCATTTTATTGCTTATGTTGCTGTAAGGTGTAAGAACAAGAAAAGGCAGATGTGCAAATGATCATTTGCTAGTTACAAACCCATTTTAGGAAGATGTTGCCATATATTTGCACTTATTTTGTCAATAAAAGACAATTACTGGTAATAACACATTTCATAAATTTTAAGTTGTATTAGCATGATAAAATATACCCACAGTAATCAGCATTAAAACATCAAAGTTTTGTTGCTGTCACTAGCTAAATTCAATCATGCTGTTTGTGAAATATTTTCCACTTTTCATTAAACCAAAGAGCATGTTATTAATTGAGAAATGTTGAGAACTTCACCAAGCACGTAATGCTATGTTTTGAAGTGTGCCTGTGCTATAAGAGGTCTTCAAGGTTTGGCGCAATGTTTGTGTTGATTCTTGTCGTCCTACCCAGATTTAAAAAAAAAAAAAGAGAAAGATGAGGAATGACTACAAAGCAAAAAAAGAAAAGCAGTGCTTTTCTTGAGAATACAGTCTCTACAAGTCTCCAAAGTATTTTAAATTTTAGATACTATCAAAATACATCTACTTATTTTGTGGTAATAACCAGTGAAAACCTACTGTCAGAGTTCTACTGGTTCTCCTTATTTTCTCTTTGCCTGAACTCAAGTATCTTGGAAGCTATTTAATCTGCTGAAGCCATTCTAAGGAGCCACATAGGCTGGAGGAGTGAATACAGCTTCCAAAGATATTGTTGTTAACTCATGAATTGTGTTTTATCATCTGTGAATCTTACTGATTGAAATGTAACTGTGCATGGGACTCTTTGGATAACTTTAAATATGAGGGGAAAATTCAAAGGAAATTTTATTTTCTCATCTTAAACATGTGACTGTAGACTCCTTAAGAAACAGAGTAATGTTAATTGTTCATTTGTTCTTTTCCGTACCATTTTACATATATTTTGGGGCAGACCTGTCATTGCTGTATCAGCATATGTCATGCATTTGTCAGCATAGAATTTCAAAGAAAAGCCAATTATATTACAGGGAAATATATATATTGTTTTGACCTAAAAAATTGGTTGGTGTTTTATTTTGTAACCTCGGAGAGAGAAAAAGAACATAAGGTATTATATGTTCAGACCTTCTTTAAGTAGCAAAGATATATCCTCCCCTATAATCATCCATTCTGCCAAATTGATTTGTGCTTCTTTACCTATTTAATATTTCCACACTACTGGTATGCCTATTGATTTAATCTAACTATCCTCTTTCCGAATGGCATCAAAAATCCCTTATCAGAGTTTATTTTGAGCTGTTGAAAGTAAATGGTGAAACAGTCCATTGAAAGAAAGAGATAACAGATTAGAAATGAGTTAAAAATACAAATAGGACATTTGCCACCACAAAGCTTATCACAAAAACTTCATAAACAAGCATCTGTCTTAAGAACCGGCAGTACCATTATCAGAAGTACTTTTTGTTTCAGATATCTTCATAGACTGAAAAATAGGAATGCAAGGAAAAGAGTTGCCAGAGTTTTAACACTAACACTAAGTGATGTTTCCTGTTTTCAGGAAGTGCTGGAGTTTCAGAGTCAAGAATTTATAGGGAATCCAGAGGGCGTGGCAGCAATGAACCCCACATAAAGCGTCCAATGAACGCCTTCATGGTGTGGGCTAAAGATGAACGGAGAAAGATCCTTCAAGCCTTTCCTGACATGCACAACTCCAACATCAGCAAGATATTGGGTAAGAAAACATTAAGAACTCAGTGACATATGGAATAAAGGTACTGTTGTGTTTTCTGGAGCTGTGGAAGGATCCTGAATTTGGAGGCCCTGCAGGTCATGTTATCTGCTTATCCAGAAAATAAACATCATCATTGAGGCTTCTTCTGGTGATGAAGCATTCTATGTCCATTGAGAAATATACCATATTTCTATACCTCATTTAGCGGTGTGTCTTCATAGTAATTATTTTAATGCTTTATCTTCTGCAAAAATCTAGAAATATTTTTACTAAGGCTGAGAAAAAAGTTGCTTTCACATGAGCCACTAGATATTGCGACTGATCATTTGTACTCATTTCCTTGCATACTAGAGACAAGTTATTGTTAATCTTAAGGCCTCCTTCCTCTCTCATCATCCTCTGTAACAGAAGGATAAGGAGTGTTGTTTGCAGAATTCATCATGTTGTGGGGGTGAGGGTGGAGGTGGGGAAGATGTTTGTTCCAGTGCTATAATTGAAAATCAGTTTTACAGTCTCAGAACACAAGAAGATGTAGAGTGTACATTTTTACATTTATACTTTTAGTAACCTTAAGTACTCAAGGTACTTTTAGTAATACTAAATACTTTTCTGCCATTGCAACATTCAATTTAACAGAAAACAAAGTACACATTTACTCTACCCACACAGACACTGAAGCACACAGAAAAAGGGTGCGGGAGAAAGGGTGCGGATTAGAAAGATACCTATTATAGACCAATTCAGGTCCTGGAGGGACAGCGGGGGAAAGAGAAGATTCCATTGCTTTCGTACCTTATCTGACATCATTATCATTGTCATTGTCACTAATGTCATCACTGTCTTTGTCTTCATCATCTTCATCTTCAAGTAACCTGATGGCCAGATACGGGACAACATAAGAAAATTTTGATTACTCACTCTGTGACTTCTAAGAGTTAAGTGACAAAAATAGAAGAGAAACATTTTACCAGAAAACATTGGCTTTAACAAATAAGTAACAAAATTTGTCAAAATTATTAAAGTTTTATTAAAATTCATAAGGCACTTGGAATTGCACGGAGTTTATAAAGATAATATCACTTTTGGTTCATTACTGATCATCTATAAATGGCTAACATATGCATGAGGTTTTTTGTTTTGTTTTGTTTTGGAGATGGAGTCTTGCTGTGTCACCCAGGCTGGAGTGCAGTGGTGTGATCTCAGCGCACTGCAACCTCTGCCTCCTGGGTTCAAGCAATTCTTCTGCCTCAGCCTCCTGAGTAGCTGGGATGACAGGCACGGGCCAACCATACCTGACTAACTTTTGTATTTTAGCAGAGAAAGGGTTTCACCATTTTGGCCAGGCTGGTCTGAAACTTCTGACCTCAGGTGATCCGCCCTCCTTGGCCTCCCAAAGTGCTGGGATTACAGGCGTTATGCGCCTGGCTGCATGTTTTTATGATCCCATATTCTCAACAAAAGTAATAGATGCCACCTAGTCCACAAGGTCCATTTGTAATGGGATCAAAATAGAAACCATTAGCCACTTAAAATTGTGTCTCATTTTTCACCTAAATGTTATCTAAAAAGACATGAACATGCAAAGCTTTCAGTAGTATACGTAGAAAATATGAAAATCTGTGTGTAAAATATATATCATGCATAATCAAAACTTGAACTGATCAAGAGGAAATACACATTTTTTACATCTCTACCAGCTCTGATCTATTTTTCCCTTTTGTGACTATATTCTACCTTCCATATGAAATTTCCCGTCTTTAAAAAACAACATACCAGTTTCATTTGGAAAAGCCCTAGAAAAGAATACTTTATGTAAGCATATTTCACGTTTTAATATATCAGTTATTCCCAAATTAGAAATCCAAAATTGTCAGAATAAAAAACTAGTTGAATACTAAGATTTCAAAACTCTCTTTATATTACTCAATTCATGTGTCTGAATACCAAAAACGTGATAATCATTAATTAAAACTATCTTAACTATAAGAGAAATATCAGTTTTGATGATAGGAAATGATATTTTAGGAAATGCAGCAAAAGCCTCTATGGAAAAGAAATGACTGGCTAAGAGAATTCCCTTCTGATGTGAGGGAAAGAATATTAGAATGACCATATGATTATATTATAATAGACAACATGAAAGAGAATACTGCCTAATTTCAGTCTTTCTGATGAAAATGTATTCTTTAAAGATATAGCATTTATATTTGGGAACAAATAAAACATTGAGGTGTTGTGGGCCTCAATATTTAGTCACAGCTTTAAATAAATAAGTGATCTTCAAATATCCACAAGATCATTCTAAATGACCCATTTCATACAAAAGTACAAAGAAAGCTTGATGTTTTCCTCTTTGCTGATTGTTTTGGATAACAGCCTCCGACAGCATGCCGCTAATTCATTCTGCTTAAAACAGGCGCTTGAGCTGGGTTGACATTTTACGTAGTCTCTGGGGATCCTGGTTGACATTTTAAAGGGCTTCTAAGCATTTTATAATACCCTAAAATCTGGTTTTAATAAGCCATTCTGCTGAAATTGTTAACATAAGGAATCACCTTTTACTGCTTGGCGCTAGATCAGGGGATGAGGGACATCTTTTTCTGATTAGATATACAGTAGTTGGAGTAAAATGTGCAAATTCACTACAGACCCCATGGAGACGACAGTGTTGCTCAGCCCAAACTCTTCACTTTCAGTGGATTGCCAGATTTAGAAAGGAAAGGAATAATCATAAGACCTTATTTTTTCCCCTATTTTGAGCATCAAATACTTTTGATTGAAACTTCCTCTTTTGTCATCAGGAGGAAAACCCAATTGTCCTTCCCTGCTTTTTTATTCTAAAAGAACAACCTTTTGAAAGGAGCAGGGTAAACTCCCTGTACATCAGTCCAGAGTAAGCAGCCAGCCACGCCCAAATCAAGTAGATATTTTTTATCTTTTTTTTTTTTTGGTGGTATCCAAAATGCTTTCCTACCATTCTCATCAAGTGTGTTTCAGGGGTTAGTTAACACCTCAGCTGCCTACAATGGTTATTGTACCTGCAAAGCCATTGAAATCAAAACCAAACTTTTCAGTTGGTTAACCTAATTTGAGGGTAAGATTTTGAAATGAAACTGGATTTACCACCAAATGGAAATACTGCCCTGTACTGTCCTAAAATGTAGTAGTCAGCCATTTGACCCAGTTAGTGCTTAGGCTATCTTGATTCTTAATTTTGAAGACTTGGATTTATATGACCATATTTTAAATTGTAATTTAGGAGTCAATGATACTCTTAAAGAAATTATACTATCAAGAGTTAAACTATTTTATAATTCCCGTTCATGCCAGATTTGGAAGCCAACTTATCTGAGAATTTACACATCTTTTATTATCCCATTTCTTTATATACATGCATCTTTTTTTCCTCTTTTTTTTTTTTCTTAAGCCAGACCAGCTTTCTTTAAGTTAGTCTAATTCCTCTTTCCACTGAAAGACCTCAACTATTATATTCTTCCTCAATAGGATGTTCTTCTCTCTTTGAGCCCCATGGGAGTAATTTCTACAGCAAAGCCTTCCTGACCTGCAGAGGATTGATCTTGCCTCCTTATCATACCCTCCTGTATTTCCCACAACTATAAGGAAAATAATAAATTTTGTAATTAGATATTTAATGTATATTCCCTGACTGATATAAGCTCCAAAGAGACAGGAACTATAACTTTCTTATTTACTCACTACTACATATTCAGTAATTAATACAACACTATGCACATAGTAGGAAATACACAAACAGCTCTGGCATTCCAAGGCAGATTACTTCAAAGCATAAATATTTTCTTTCCTTTGAGAGGCCAAAGCTTTTGGCCTTTACATCATTTAAACTTAGAGAAGAATCTTGGTCAATTCCTCTTCTAATTGAAAATACTGGTTTTGTTTTTGAATTTTGGGATAATGATAGCTAATAAATTTTATATTAGATCAACCATCCTTGATCCATTTTTCAGTGTATTCCTATTTGTGAGTTATTTATGGTAAGCTCACTTTCCACTCTCTGATCTGAAGTTCAAAAAACTGGTATAAATGCTTGGAAGAAAATCCATTAAAACGGTTGTGCTAGTTCAATAGGATCACAACATATCTGTGTTTATATAGGTCCTGAGAATAACATAATGGTATTCAAGAATCTTCAGAGAATAATGCTGGGCCAACAAGGAGTTTGAGATTGTACCTACAAATGATATGGCTTGACCAACCAACTTAAAATGTTGGATGATGATATTTAAACAGAAGTTTAAGAAAGGAATAGAAAAAAAAAAAAAAACTCTATTATTTGAACTGTAACCTGAGTTTATATTGTAAATAGAATAAATTCATATTGGCTTTCTAGATTTGGAAAAATCTATATTTATACATTTGGAAAAATCTATATTTATACCTGTGTAATACAATATCTCTTCCAATGGAAACATTTCTAATGGAAGAGATATTGCCTCTTTCACTGCATGCTTTAATAAATGTAACAGCCCATACTGAGGAACTCTCTACATGTGTAAGAAAGAGCTATTCAACAGTGAGCTATTTGCATTTAAGATATGGAGTTATGGGTGAGTAATGAACTCATTTGAAAGCTTCTAAGATCTTACTTAGATGACATTTGAAGGCAGGTATAAGACCATTTGGTAGGGATATCCTAGTTCCAGTTTTTCAGTCTTTATGCACTCGCGTTGAGTTGAGATGACTATTTGCAGATAAACACACTTCATCTGCAAATAGATTCTTAAATCTCTCTTAATAAAAAAAAAATTAATACTACTTCTATTACACATAGCCATACTGACAGAATCCAAGTTTTAAATCATATCTAAAATGTGAATTAGCATACACTAATTCTATGTAAGCTTCAAACTTGTCTCTTTTAATCCCAACTAAATTCACAGCAAAATTAATAGTGAAAAGAAAGGGGGAAAACAATTTGGGTTATTATTACTAATGCAGACTGTATCATGGGAAGTGACATCTTTGTATGTTATTGAAATTGATTTATTAAGAGAAAATCATAATACACATTTACTGCAATTGTGACCTCTGCTATATTTTATATAGTAGGTGGCCATATGTAGGAAAGGGCATACATTATAGCACAATTTAAGTTATGTCAAATCTGAGTTTGAGTCACAGATCTGCACTTCAATAATTATGACCCTGGCTAAGTTAGTTCATCTGTTTGAATCTCAATTTTCTCATCTATGAAAATAGAAATGCTGTCTATTTTATAAGATTGAGGTAAAAGGTAGGAAAAAGATAACATACGTCAAGGTTTTAGCACAGTATCTGGCACATAGCAGTTACCCACTCCATGTTCATTAATACTATAATTTTAATTATAAAGTTTTAATAAAATGAATTTTTAATTACTGCCATTCCTGTAAGCTTAAAATACTTAAACATTTTGGGGAGGATGAGACTACATGAGATATGTTGGGAACTTTTATAGTAAAAAACATCTCCCACATAAAAATATTCAGTAACTGGATAGTCTCAGATTCAAAATGTGTGATAACATATCATGTAACTTTTCTGTTCGCAGGTGAATTATATCATGATCTAATGTATAAATGAGAAATATATCCATTAAATTATCTATGAGCTTTAAGGTACATAATACAAAAGTTTGACTAGAATGCAAGCCAGAAAAAAAAAAAAAAATACTGCCCAGTGTTTATGTCTTTAGGTACAAAACCACCACCACCTCTGTTCTTGTGGGATCTCACTAATCAAAAACAGGTTTATGTATTTCTGGGTTTTGGTCAACATCTGTACTTTAGATTTTCTTGTTCTCAGCTATATCTCTTTTAGAATGCTTAGAAGCTGTGCAGATTGGAATCCTAACCTCCTTTCTTCATAGGATCTCGCTGGAAAGCTATGACAAACCTAGAGAAACAGCCATATTATGAGGAGCAAGCTCGTCTCAGCAAGCAGCACCTGGAGAAGTACCCTGATTATAAGTACAAGCCCAGGCCAAAGCGCACCTGCCTCGTGGATGGCAAAAAGCTGCGCATTGGTGAATATAAGGCAATCATGCGCAACAGGCGGCAGGAAATGCGGCAGTACTTCAATGTTGGGTATGGACCTTTTAGTTATTTTTCTCATGGAGCAAACTTCCTGTTATACTTAATGGGATGTAAAACATATTTGTTCAGTTGCGAAGAGGCATTTTGAAAAAGAATCTGAGCTCAGAGTATTTTCAGAGACAAATAGTCTCCCACATGATCTTGAAAAATATGCCCGTATGAATCCACTGCAAGTTCCTCCTCTAACATGAGATTTGTTAACAACTGGTTTAAAAACAAGATATCTACAAGTAAATAATTTTGAAGTTTTCTATTAAAAACTCAGAAGTATAACTGGTTCTTTTCTTCATTGGTTTGCATTACTTCCTAAGTTTCACCATGATAAGTTCTAAAACTAACAACTTTGTTTAGACGATACAAAATAAAAATCATTTCAAAATTAAAAAATACTTATTTCTAAATACAGAGAGGTTAGTGAACTATCAAGGTACACGTGTGACCTTTGTGGATCACACAAGCTAGGGATTCTACTTAGAGCATAACAAGGTTGTGAACAGGAGGTTTCATTCTGAATTGAGAACGCAGCTCTGAGATGTTTGACAATTCTCCCGTGGCCAGGTTGTTGACAGTGTTGCAGATGTGCTACAGAAATGCATTGCTTCTAGAGAATTCTCTCAAAAAAAACCCAAGATAAAGTTGTTCATATTTGAAACAGAAGTTAGTTTCTAAGAGCTTCTTAGAACAATAAATATTGTTCTAAATGTGGGCAGAGAAAACTCATAAAACCTTTTCGAATCTGCTCTGTCCCCTCCAGTTCCTTGGAAGAGGCTGCATGCTCTGTCCAGGGCTCTGTGATTCATATTGCAAGCACATGACTCCTTACAAAGCTAAACACAGAGCCCAACAGTTCTTGGGCAAATGGTAAACATATGAATGAATAAAATCATAGATGAACATCATCTCTTCATCCCTTCCAATAGGACCACCTACGTTATTTATAGGACTAGGTGCAAAAATGAGGAGACAGGGTCTCTTGTTAAAAAGTTATTAAGAATTTCAAGTCTGTGGCAGCACAACTTGAAATCAAGTATGGGACCTTAGTGTAGCTGCACAGTTTGTACATCCATGAAGCTGGTCCTACCTCCTACCACTGCGAGGCCAAAACTGTTTCAGAGACTCAGTGGATAGTGTGAATTTGTTCTGCTCTGGTGTGTTCTGGGCAGTAAAGTTTTATTTTGAGAACTCTAATGTTTTAGGATTTTCCCATTAAAATTTAATTATCTTTACATTTAATTCTGGGGAAAAATACTATTTCTGCATGTTATAGTGAAGGAAAAATGAACTTGGAATGAAGGACCTGGGTTCTTCTGCTTCAATTTTCTACACCTCAGTTTTTTAATAAAACAGTAGTAACAAAACAGGATTAAGAATAAGATGGACAACACATGTAAATGTCTTGTACTCTATGAAGCACTACATAGAAGTAAGGTATTAGGCTGGGCGTGGTGGCTCATGCCTGTAATCCCAACACATTGGGAGGCTGAGGCAGGCAGATCACCTGAGGTCAGGAGTTCGAGACCAGCCTGGCCAACATGGTGAAACCTGGTCTCTACTAAAAATACAAAAATTAGCCAGGTGTGGTGGCAGACGCCTGTAATCCCAGCTACTTGGGAGGCTGAGGCAGGAGAATCGCTTGAACCCAGGAGGCAGAGGTTGCAGTGAGCCAAGATCATGCCATTGCATTCCAGCCTGGGCAACAAAAGTGAAACTCCATCTCAAAAAAAACAAAAACAAAAACAAAAAAAACAACAAGGTATTAAAGTCAAAGTAGGATACAGTCTGAAAAATGTTGGGCAATTAGATAAAATCAGTACCTTAGAATTGCACATTGCTGAGCAAATTAATTATGTAATAAAGTCCACATCTAACTATTCACTCACCCATGATATCTTTTTGGGAATTCCTTTCTTGACAGGCAACAAGCACAGATCCCCATTGCCACTGCCGGTGTTGTGTACCCTGGAGCCATCGCCATGGCTGGAATGCCCTCCCCTCACCTGCCCTCGGAGCACTCAAGCGTGTCTAGCAGCCCAGAGCCTGGGATGCCTGTTATCCAGAGCACTTATGGTGTGAAAGGAGAGGAGCCACATATCAAAGAAGAGATACAGGCCGAGGACATCAATGGAGAAATTTATGATGAGTACGACGAGGAAGAGGATGATCCAGATGTAGATTATGGGAGTGACAGTGAAAACCATATTGCAGGACAAGCCAACTGATAAGGGTCAAAAAATTGTTGTGACCTTAGGACTTAAAGAAGCCCTAACTGGTTCATCCTTACCAGTGGCCAAGCACATTAACTTTCTCATACACTGACTGTTACTTTAACTGTTAGTCTTAAATAGTTGGGACATCAGCTGACTAATAGACCTCAGCCTCAAAAGGCTTGGAAAGAAAAAAAAATACAACAAGCAAACAACAATATCAACAACAAGAGATTGAAATAAGCTATGGGTAAAATAATGCCAGTAATTCAGCTGCTACATCCAAGCACTGAAGTCTTACCCGTCAACTTTTTTTTTTTTTTAAATAAACTTTATGGCTGTTTGTTCTACAATGTTCTAGAAATTCTCACTCAGGTACACAGTGCCAACAAGTGGCTTGTGAATGTGTTTTGTTGTTTTGTGCTACAATTTTTAAAAAGAAATAAGTTTTGTTTTGTTTTTTGGGGTTTCTGGGTTTTTTCCTTTTCTTTTTCTTTCCTTTCATTTTTTTTTTTCTTTGTAATGCACCTGACAGAAAAAAAAGAAAATGAATTCTCTTTACTTCTCTCCACCTTCTCCATCTCTATACTTTAAAGATGGAAGTCTGTGCATGAGGGGAAGAGGGAAAAGAGCCTGTTTTAACTTCCTTGCTACACACCACAAAATAAGCAATTATTTTCTTTAGAGGACTTTCTTTATCTATTGCACACCACACTACATCTTTGAGCAAGTGCCAAATTTGTACTGAAGTGTTGACCAAGTTCATTTTTTTCCCTTTACTTTTTCCTGTTCCTTCTTAAGTTAGGACAGTGTTAAATCTTAGACAATCCCTTGAAAAACCTGAAATACCAGCAGCTGGTGAGATTTGACTTTTTTTTTTTTAATGGAAACTGTAGGTGCTGTTCTCAGGTGAAAAGAGAGAGAGAGACATAAGAAATTTAGAGAAAAATATTTTCTGATCTTGGATTTTTGTGTGTATGTATGTGTGTGATTATGGTACTAATAGGAATAACGTTGGACCATTGTGAGTTAAACCCACATCTGGGGATGAAATCCCACATCCTCCCAAGTGACTGGTCTAGAAATAATCTTGACCTTGACTTTGCACTTCAAATGACAACTTAACCAAGTATAGGGCTCAGAAATTATATTTTTAAATGTCTAATATGATGATTATTGGATGGATCAGGTGGCCCTGTGTAATAGAGGTGTGCATGTATAACATGGAAGCTACTAGCAAACTGCTCCCAGATGTCCTTTCTCCCTGGTCAGTTGGTTCCATTAACGTTTGCTACTTAGTGATTTTTGTTTTTCCTGTTGATATTTCGAGCAAAGCAATCATTGTTTTCATTGAATATATTTGGCCATTTTTCAGACAAATAGAATTAGCTTATTTCTTCAACATTCCATCCTTTCCCGATCAGGAAATGAAACTGATGATTTTATAAGGTATTTTTCACCCCTCCATGAAACGAGGTGGAGGCCTTTAGCATTTCAGAAGTGTGGGCCATGTGTAGTTCATGCCATAAAAAGTAGGATTTAATTAAAAGTCATTGCAGTCCAACAAAATGGAGCCTGACTGCACCCAGGGATTCTTGCCACTGCTCTTCCCTGCTGTCAGATGAATCCACTGAAGTCCAACTTTGGTTCGAGCAGAGTATTTGCGAAGAGCAACAACTGAATGTGATGGGACTGCTTATGTAGATTTTGCCAGCCAAATGCCAAGGCAGTTGTAGGGCCTGTACAAATAAATGCAAAATCATTTCAAGTCAATTGCCATTATTTGTATTGAAGTATCAGATAGTAAATACTGCAACTAGTAGCTCGATGTGCTATAGTTTTCACTCCAGTCATCATTTTCCTATCTCACCCCCCGAAACACCACCCTAAAGTCGGATTTTTACGTATAAATAATAATTTTTAAAAATCCCTTTTATTTTTCTCTCTCTCAGAAGACTTGCTCTGGGGTTTTGCTTGGAGGAGCTGATCATAGCCTGCATGTCAGAGATTTCATTTTGTTTGTTTTTCAGTTTGTTTTTGATGACTTTACTTTCATTTGAACTGCCTCTTTTTGCTAGTGTTGTAATAATGATGATGATGATAAAATAATAATAATAATAGTAATAATAATAATAATGGTCAGCTGTTCCCAGATTAGTAAGTTATGTATAATTTATTTTATTTCTCCCTTTCTATTTTATTCTGCTCTGATTTGGAAGTGCAGCCAATAAGCTGTTAGATATTTAAAACAAATTTCCATCTCCAACTCATATATGTATGTATATGTATATATATACATATATATATATACACACACACACATTTACCCACAATTTTACTTCTCCTTCCATAAGTTTTCT
The DNA here is from genome assembly GCF_001698545.2 of Rhinopithecus bieti. Lineage (NCBI taxonomy): Eukaryota > Metazoa > Chordata > Mammalia > Primates > Cercopithecidae > Rhinopithecus > Rhinopithecus bieti. Next base: position 3,725,335 of record NW_016809834.1, on the reverse strand, counting down.
CCTTTTTAAGAATTTTGGCCCCAACAATATCAGTTCTGATGTTTAAAACAAAGGAGTGAATTAATAGGAGGGTCGTGTTCAATCTTAATTAACTTATGCTCTCATCACTCATTTTAGTTATTTAATTGCCACAGTCATCTAGAGCCAATTTTTTTTTTGTTTCTGTTTGTTTTGTTTTCAAGCACTCTGGATAAGGAAAAAATAGACACTTGTTTTATATCATTTTATGTACAATGTGAAAACAGATTTTTAAAAAATTTGTTCTCTGTCTTTGTTAACAAATTCCTTCTGATTTATGTGGGTTCACCTCTCACGTTTGCTGGATACTTACTTTACACCATGTTATAAAAGATGCTTTGTTTTCATTTCATGACTTTGGGCTACAAGAATACTTTGTTTTAGCTCCAGGTAGATGCCATTGAAGGCATTCGTGGCTGAAACCAATTCTAACACACTTACCAGTGAATTGACAACACGTTGGTGTTTGGTCTTTTTTGTTTGTTTGTTTTATTTTGTTTTATTTGAAGGGGAAAACAAAATTGTTAATGGTGACTTTTAACTGCTGAAATTCAAAAGTTGATTTTAGTTAGGTTTATGTCCGAGACTAAACTGTGCATGAACTGAAACAAAAAGCAAGTTCATAGCCCTGCATTCTGTTCTCTTGTTCTGATGTTTAATTCACTGGATATCAAATTTTCTTTGCCCTAGTTTTCCCCAAAGGAAAACAAAAGCAAAAATAGTTATATTAATGTTGAAAGTGCTTTGAAGTCACTTGATAAAAGGTGCTATGAATAGCAACTTACTGTGTTACTACATTGCCTTTTTGGCATTGGTTGATTTATAATTTTGGTAAAGGATCCTAAAACCCTGTATTCTTTTTCTGTGCCTCATAATGACCAAAAAAGATAAAGAAAATGAGAGTAAGATCAAAAGATCAGACTAAAACATAACAGTCTCCCTCCTCTCTGCTTTCTTATCTGTCTGTTCACACTTTATCTCTTTTCCTTTCTCCCTCTCTCACATGCGCACACACACACACACACACACACAAACACACACACTTGCCCCAACACTGAGAAATAATCTTGCCAGAATTCTGGTTTTTAATGTTGTTGTAGTCAGTTTCTCTAAAAATAGTCCTGTTTTCATATGAATCTAAGACAACATCACTGGAGAAAATAAAGTTACTCATTTATAGTTACTAATAATAACTTAGTGATTAAGTTACTACAATTGGATAAAATATAAAACTATTCTTCAATACATTTATACCTAAATTACTGAAGTCCATTTTTAAAGTTCATTTGGCATCTGCAGTTAAGAGTTAACCATGTATAAAATCCCTCCCAAAGAACATAGTCATCATTGTTAAAACCAAATCCTCTTATAAAGAACAAATATAAAAAAAAGTTTTCTTTGGTGAAGCTATTTTATAGATTTGATTTCTGGAGTAGAATTTTACCTTAATTCATCTAAAGAAAGTTAACCATTTTTTGGTCCAACTTCAGATATTTTCTTAATCCGGAAGCTGTGACTGTTCCCAGAAGAAACCTCTTATATCACATTTAAAACAAAAAATAATTACACTTTCATTCATTCTAATGGGTAAATTATTGAATTGTAATAAACAACTGTATATTTACAAACAGGTTTATAAGATATTTGTCTATCAAATTAATAGTAAAATAAAACTTATGGGGTCCACAAGGAAAACTATGAAGGCCACTTAAAGTGGTTCAGGTATCTCTTTGTCTTGTAGGACATAGCTGTTGGTTTAGCCAGGCTTTTACAGTATTTAATTTTAAAGTTTCCTGTAACTATCAACTTCCCAGGTTGAAGATGATGTGTTGAGTTTCCTACTGATTGATTCCTGTCCTCCCCAGTGTTTCTGTCACTGGTTCACTAAAACAGTATTTATATAGCTCCACTGGCTCTAAAGCTCTTAGTCCTTCTAACATTTTGGATTTTACAAGTAAAACGGAAAAAAAAAAATAGAAAAGAGACAATCAAATGCCTGGAGCTTAAAACAAAGTATGTGCAACCTACCATCTCACTTGAAATTTAATGAAATAAATAATTATGTAAATATAACATAGAGTTATAGATTTATATTTTGTTCATAACACATAGTGTAATATAAGTTGTATATTTTCATGTTTTGGTTTTATGTTATCATTCATGCCACAATAAAATAAAACAGGAGATTATGTGCTCTTAAAAAAAGATGTGGGTTGCCACCAACCTGTTTTTTGTTTTGTTTTTTGTTTATTTTATTTTATTTTTTTGCATTCTCCTTTTCAGTATTACTGCCATGCAAGGCACCAATAAAAACAGCAAATGTGTTCTTTACCTATTATACTGTGTTTCTTTTCACAATTATTGTTATGAGGGTGTAATTATTAGTTTTATTATGAAAAGAACGAAAGTATGGAAATTTAATCTTGTTTTTAATATAAATAATCCCTCTTATTGAAGTTGACTTTGAGAACTAAAGGTTTAATTTTTAGCTGTGGACATTCCCGGAAAGACAGTCAGGACTTGATATAATGCATTTCACTCAGACAGATCTAGCTTCACCATACTGTCAAAAGATACTGTTCTTATATGTAATTGATTCAACACAATTGAAAACCCGACAGTCTAAAGCACCTTTAATATTGTTGTTTTCCCTGGCTGGACACTATCCTTGGGTGGGGGATGGAGGATTTCTACGCTTTAGAATTGTGCTTTATCCTTTTCTTTGTATAGAAGATTTATAAATTTCAGATCATGAAATTACTAAGAACTATAAATAATTTTCACCTTGCTGGTATCTAATTTTGAATAATGGATATTTCTGAATTGTTTAACATTAGCCTCTGAGTTCTACCTTAAACTTTTTTAGTGAATGTTAAAAACAAGAAGTCTCCTTTCCTTTCAATGGCCATTTTTGCTTGTCTCTTCCACCATAATATGTTTTTCTACCTTGATAGTTCTCTATGTAATAGTTTCATATAAGGGTGTTTGGTTGGTTGGTTGGTTGGTTGGGTGGGTGGGTGGTAGGTAGGTAGTGGATGAGGCCTTGAGATTCAAGTTGCAAATCTGAGTTCAAGCCCTAGCTCTGCTCCCTACAAGCCAGGTACATTCAGCCTCAGTGACCTCATGTACAAAATGAAATGATGCTCCCTTCCCAGCCTGTCCAACAGAGTGATGGT
>NW_016809834.1:3675822-3721708 GCF_001698545.2 Rhinopithecus bieti | reverse complement strand
GGGTGGGTGGGTGGCTGGGTGGGTTTCTTAAATAGGTATCAAGACAATGGGTCAGGTAACATTTGGTTCAAATGAATACAAGTATATAAAAGGGTTTATTCTAGAAACACTGCCCACTGTATCCCTTAACAGGAGTATTTTACAAAATCTGGTCCATAGACCACCTACTTCAGAATTAACAGTGAAAAATGTAGATTCCTGGGCCCAACCCCAGATGTAGTGAATCAGAATCTCTGGGGATAAAACAAAGCTTTTGCTATTTAACAGCTCTAAATAATTCTGCATACTCTTATGTTCCAAAACAATCAGGAGGTGGGGATATTTTTCTCTTCCTCTGCCTACCTTTTCTTTGCATGTCAAATTCTGCAACTCCTATTACCTACCATACTTTCTCTTTAGGCCTCTGAGAAAACCTTGAAACAGGGTCAGTAAGTAGGCAAGGGTTTGAGGTTTTAAGGAGCTCCCAGTCCCTCTCTTTATTGTTTGGAGGGCATTTGGTCCATCAGAACCACGTTGCCACTCCTTGTTTCCCTGTCTTGTGTTGCCCATCATGGCAAAGCAGTAGACTTCAGAGACTCCAGGCAAGAGGAACACTACAAATATAACACACATAGAAAACTACAACCCACTGAATATTTGCAAAACAAATTGAGGTTCTTTGAAAGGAAACTATCCATCGTAGGAGTTGAGAAGTAAACATTCTGTACAGTGTTTAGAATGGACCACCTATCACTACATTGGTCATGATCTCACCCTACGTTTCTTCAGGAAATAACATTACCAGGATATGCTAAGTATTATGTGGATGGGGAAAATCTTGCTTGTTTAGGAAACTTGGCTCACCAAGGTGGAAAGCCCCAACCACCACCCTCTTTCTTCTACCAAATAAAGTTTACTTGGAAACCTTCTTTCCTTGGTTTTTTGGTTTCTTATGTAATATTTATGACTAGCATATAATAATAGATTATTTTCCTATTGCCAATGCCTTGAACAACAAAAACAATACTGGCAATAGTGAAAAGGAAACACCTTCTTTTTTTAAAATCTCAATTTTGCTAATTTTAGTTGCTGGTGTTTGAAGTTCATGTATGTGTTTTTAAAATCAGTATACTGTCATTCTTACCAAATTTAAAAGTTCTGAAGTCATCTCTATAACTTCACATCATCATTGAAACCTCAATTATAACAATGGAGGTGAAGGTAAGCATGAATTATTAGTTCAATGTCTGATTTAAAGAATGTTTATGAAAAAAATCCAATCTATTTTCTTGAGTTTCTAAAGCAATCTAATAGCTAGCTGAGAAGACCTGTTTTATAAGTAAGCATTGTAATTAGTATGTAAAGTGTATGCAATAGTATTGCTAAAAGTTCTCTAAAATAGTATGTTTTCTTAAGGAGGCTAAACATCTGTCCTACAATTTTAGTTATTCTACCGATTTGCTTAGCAAACTTTTTACCACAAAGAATGAATTGGTTCAGCTCTGTTAACAATACATTATCATTTTTCAATTAGGTCCGGATACATGAGATTTTACTCCCCTTATTGCCAGTTTCTAAAGATGCAAACAAATATGGAATGGAATGGTACTTTGTTGCTATTCAAAATATAACCAAGAGGATGAAATTTGTGTTATCATTGATGTCTCCACCCATACAATTTAAAAAGAAAAAAAACTACAAGAACAATTGTAGGAATTCAGTAGGCCTAAGTAAACACCACTATTTTGTACATTGCTTGTTCAATTTATTCTTAAATTTCACAATCTGGAAAGCAATCCTAATTACACACAAACTGTAAAATATATTTGAAATAAAGTCTTTTGTTTATAAAAATTACTGCTGTGATAATTTTTTTATAAATTCACATGGTCCTGCAAGAAGGTAGGGGGACCCATAGAACATATTTAGGCAATTATTTACACCAAAGGCTGACTGTATTCAACTTGCTCCAGCATTGACCCTCAGTAAGGATTCTTTTTGCCTTGTATTTCAAACCTACAATTGTGTAGAGTACAAATTTAAAATTTTGGTTGTGTGAACCTAAGTTTCTTTAGTCTTAAATTTCTTTAGGACTACAGTCAGTCACTAGTAGACCCCAAATAAATACACGAATTGTCATTTTTATTTGGAAATGATCCTAGCAACATTGTCTTCTACTGGGTAGGCATACATGAGCAGAATTAACAACGTGGTTTTCTATGGGCAGATTTTTGGGGTTTTTTTGTTTTGTTTTGTTTTTTGAGACACAGTCTCATTCTGTTGGCTGGAGTGTAGTGGCATGATTTGGGCTCACTGCAGTCTCCACCTCCCGGGTTCAAGCAATTCTTGTGCCTCAGCCTCCCAGGTAGCTGGGATTACAGGTATGCATCACCACACCTGGCTAATTTTTGTATTTTTAGTAGAGACAGGGTTTCACCATGTTGGCCAGACTGGTCTTGAACTCTTTGGCAGATATTTCTTAAAATCTGGAAAATGGATTGAAATTTCTGGTGGTATACAATTTGGGAACAAAAGTGTTTAACTATAGATTTCAAAGAGAAGATTTTAGATTGTACTCATTAAAGAGATCAATTTCCTCCTAACTGACTAATCCCATAGATCTACAAGTTTTCATATTATAGCCTATTATGTCACTTATCTCTTAACCTCTGGCTTATCAAATCCTCTGCTGGAGATATACCTTTGTCTTTTATTGTCATAGTAAAAACTTTAAAAGATCACTTAATTTTTTCAAATACTTCAAGATTCCCAAAGTTCATGTCAACAAACTCAAAACAGCTTTCTAAATTTTACACTTTTCACACAAAGTTTAAGCATATAAAGGCTGACTTTGAATCACGGAAAGATTTTAGACATTTTATAAACAAAAAATGCAAGTCAGGAAAATGAATGGTAAGAAAAGGAACCTTAAGAGATTTTGTGGTTTGTCTTTCTCTTGTCTTAATGATTCAATATTTGGCAAATATTAAATGAATGCTGCTAACCTGGTCCATCTGACAATGAAAAGCCTAATTCTTGCCAAAGTTGATGAGTCACTGGTACCTTAGGTCATTGTGTTAGCTTATGTCAATTCATAGGCTCATTTATCCATTTTCAAAATTTGATTCGACTTACAATAAATACACAGTTAACACAGCACAAATAAAGAGAAAAAAGATAAGCAGTAAGAAATAAGGAATCATACAGCAACCCACACACTAGACAAACATACACATGTGTGTATGTATATATGTGTGTATATACACATACATGCACGTGTGTTTACAGAAATATCTGCACATACAATAACACACAAAAGTGTGTGTGTGTGTATACACACTGATGAGAACAACTCCAAGATCTTATTTTCATAGCAGATACAGTAAATAAGAAACTTCATGAATTAGAGAATTCGTATTGCTTAATTGAAAGAAGCATGCAAGTTTATAATGAGAAATAAGCCTTTCATTGCCATAAATTCTCTGAGAGATTTCACATTTAAGGAATAAGAAACAATTCAAATACCCATCTTTTTTTGGTAAATAGATATACAAAAGCTGTAGGTTTGTTTTATGTATATCAGTCCTTGAGCAGAGTTTTATAAAGACAATTTGCAAGGGGTCAGAGAGATAGTATACATATAGATAGATAACTGGATATATGATTAAACAAGAATTTACAAGGATAAAGCTGGAAGAATTGTGATTATGATGAATATCACGTCACCAGACTAGATTTTTAAACTATCAGGTGTTTCAAATTGAGTTTTAATTATGCTATGTGTAGTATAATGATAGGTCTATACAAGATAGAAAACAATAATCCTTCCCTCAAAGTTCGTAATGTGCAAGGAAATAAGACCAACACACATTACGTAACAAAACAATATAAGATAATGATTAATGAACCAGAAACTAAGTGATACAGGATTTCAAATGAAAACAAGAATCATTTTAATATTTACTGAGACTTCTGCTTCCAAATAGTATGTAGTAGGTGGTAAATGGCCAGCCTCTTACTGGAACTAGAAAAAGCTGGAAAATTTTAAAACTGTGTTTTAAAACATTAAAAGTTTTGGAAGAAATGAGAGCTAGATGAACCACAGTTCTAGAGAAGCAAGAATCCATTCAAAGTGAAACTGATGATTGCTAGCCATTTTTATTTAGTGAAGGCATAAGCAAATTCTGGGTGTTGCTATAAAAGCTTTGGCAACTGCTGGAAGAAAGCAAACCAGCAAAGCAGTTGTGTAGCTCTAAAGTGACAAATTGGAGTCCTGAGGACCTGAAATGCAAGACTAGTTTTACTGATAACATATTTGATGAGTTGTAGGGCTTTGTGGAATGCTGCTGACAGTGTATGACAGAGTTTCTAAAAGAAAGACTGAAAGCATTTACTGCTTAAAAAACAAAGACAAACCAGAAAGAGAGGACCCACCTCAAGCATATAGCTAGTTTGCCTCTTGATGTTTGCCAGATTTCATCTTGAAGGAGTAAGGATACTAGAAAGTTGGGCTGGGAACATTGGAAGAGCAGATCTGAATTCCCTGTAGTCTTTCACGGTTAAGGAGACAAATGCCATGTTCACAAGCAAATCTTGGGAAAATCATGCCCTGAGACAAAATAAAGGATGCCTGAGTACTACTAAACTGCCAATCAGCCTCAACACAGCTAAATCCCTGATAAGATTAAAGTGATCAGCTCTTTGACCTAGTCCTATTAGATAAGAAAGTATAATCAGAAACTCCACTCTGATGAAAGATAAATCTATGGGTTCTTTGTAGTTAATTTTATATAAAATGCTTAGGAATTAATTTTAAAAAATTAATACACAAAATGCCTGAAAATGTTATTTTTTATTTATTTTATTTAGCGAAGGGGATATTATTTTTAAATACAAATTATGTATGTATTATTTTCAAAAATTAATCAAAGGAAGCAAACCATTAACCCAAGCAGATATGCAATAATGATACTTGATAGAATGTAGCAATATAAAGATGTTAACATAACTATACCTAATATATACAAGAAAATTGATGAAAATCCTCAAAATAGATAAAAAGGTGAACGCTATAAATAATCAGATTTAAATGGAAAAGCACAAGATTAGTGAAAAGTAAAACAGTTTAATTTTAAAATATACATATTTATCACAAGACATACTTAAACTGGTGATTGTTGAGAATTTTTCAAAACCGATCAAAGATATTCTACAGATTCAAGAAACCCAAGTAATCCAAGCAGTATAAACAAACAAACAAAGACCCCACATATAACATTAGAGTGAAACCATTGGAAACCAAAGATAAAGATAAATTTTTTTAAGTAATGAGAGAAAAGAAAATGTTATCTTCAGAAAAGTGACCATAAGATTGACAGCTGATTTCTCAATAGAAAAATGGAATCAAGAAACAATGAAGTCACAATTTTACAGTGCCACAAGAAAATGTGTCTGACTAGTACTCTAGACACAACAAAAACTACTGTATCACAATGAAGGTGAAATAAGATATTTTCAGACAAATAAGTTTGCAGGATTCATCACTAGCATATCTGACTAAATGAAATATCAAATACATTTCTTCAAGCTGAAGGGAATGATTCTACATGAAAAATGGAACTGAAGCTATAACTAAAGAGAATTGAAAATGATAACATATGTGTGTTAATATAAATGAGGTGAATCTGTATACAATCCTTCTCAATTTTTAAATAAATATAGAAGTAAACACATGACAATAATAATGGAAAGACAAAAAGTTTAAATGGATTTAAAAGATTCTAAATTTCTAGCAATATCAGGAAGTCAATGATGCATGCTCTGATCTCTAATCAAAAATAGAATGGTGAAAAAGACTGTACAACTAACTTATTCACAGAAGTGAAAAAAGAAATAAAAAATTTTGATCTAAAGGAAATTTAACTTGTCAGAGCGAATACAATTTAAAAAAAAAAGCAACTATATGCTACCACAAGAAATGTAACCCAGGAGCCAGGTGTGGTTGCTTATGCTTGTAATCTCAACACTTTGGGAAGCCAAAGTGAGGGGATCACTTGAGCCCAGCAGTTCAAGACAAGTCTGGGCAACATAGTGAGACCCTATCTCTACAAAAAATTAGGACAAAAAAAAAATATATATATATATACACACCCCAAAATAATTGGAAGTAAAAGCATGGAAGAAGCTATATTATGCAAACATTAATGAAAAAAAAGCTACTGTAGCTATAATCATATCAGACTAAAGGAGATAGAATTGTTACCAACGATAATGATAAAATATTCAATCCAACAGGAAGATATGAGAATTTTAAAAGTGTACATATACTAAATATTATAACTGCAAATGATATAAAACAAATAAAATTGACAGAAGTGAATAAAAAAATACACAAGTCCACTAGCATAACAAAAGGCTTTAATACAGTTCATTCAATTGCTGCTAGAACAAGCTGAAAGATAATTAGTGATGATATAGAAGATCTGAACAATGGAATTAACAAACATGACCTAATTGACATATATGGAAGGCAGATCACAACAATGATAAAATTAAAATTCTTCTCAAGTGCCGGCCGGGCGTGGTGGCTCATGTCTGTAATCCCAACACTTTGGGAGGCTAAGGCAGGTGGATCACCTGAGGTCAGGAGTTCGAGACTAGCCTGGCTAACTTGGTGAAACCCCATCTTTATTAAAAAATACAAAAAAGTCAGCTGAGCATGGTGGTGGGTGCCTGTAATCCCAGCTACTCAGGAGGCTGAGGCAGGAGAATCCCTTGAACTCAAGAGGCAGAGGTTGCAGTGAGCTGAGATCACACCATTGCACTCCAGCCTGGGCAAAAACAGCAAGACTCAGTTTCAAAACAAAACAAAACAAAATTCTTTTCAAGTGCCTGTGGAACATATGCCAAAATTGACAAGAGTCTGCACCATAAATTATTCAGAGTATATTCTCTGACCACAATGGAATTGAATGAAAAATAAACAAGTAATATATATAACTTTAAAAATTGCAACTACATGGATATGAAATAATATCATAAATCAATAAAAAATCAAAATGATGATTAGAAAATTTTCACTACACTAGAATGAAGATAAGACCTAACAAAACATGCAATGCATCTAAATCAGTGCTTAAGGGAAGTGCATGGTCTTAAATAAGTAAATTATAAAAAAGGAAATGAGAAAAATGACTTAAGTTTCCATTTCAAGAAGCTAGAGGAAATGATAAAACCTAAGGAAATTACAAAAAAAAGCAATAGTAAATATAAGTACATAAATCACTGAAAGACAAAATGAATGATGGAGAAAAGGAACAAGTCTATAAAAATGATTCTTTGAAAAGATCAATAGAATTAATTATATTTATTGAGCAATTATTTATTTATTATTGAGCAATTATTTAGCATGAAAGCCATAGTCACTTACAGTACTTTAGGAAGATTTCACTCATAAGATGATAGTAGTTAAGTTTCTAGGAATAGATAAGATTATGGAAAAACTATCACCAATTTTGTCTAATTGCAGCCTTTTAATTGAGTTTTAAAATGATGCTACCTGAGGCATTGTTTAGGTAATCGTTTTTTTAAATTTTGTAAAATTGTAGTAATGAACCAGGTTACTATCTTTTACAACTGACTCTTCTTGAATGAGGTTAAGAATACAACAAAATTACTCTGATATGCAAACAATCTCATTTACACTCCACAACCACAGATTAGAAAGTATAGTATTAAAGCCTAAGAACATCAGGGAATCTTCACAAGGCAAAACAGAAAATATCTACTCTAAGTTATATATGTAAATGATACATGAACTAACATAATTTAAGAGTTGAAAGGAAAAGATGAAAGCACAAAAGAAGAAATGCCTGAAGGAAATGATTAAAATAAATATGCCAAATTTCTTTTGTATCTTCTCTAAAATATATAAAGCTAGGCTACCCTATTCTATAATTACTATCAGATTCTATTAATGAATTGCATACAGTGATGATCATATTTCTATAAAATTTATGTAGTAATTTTAGTGTACTAAAAGCCATTTTTAAATTGTTTATATAAGGACATCATAACAATATTCTGGGGAAACTTCCCAGAATATTGTTTCATACTTGAAAGGGAAAACAAAACAAGGAACATATATATAGGAAGAACGGTGAGGGTTCTAGAACTATGTCAACTGAGGAGCAGCAGAATGAATCAGGGAAAAGTAGCCTGCAGAAAGATCTGGGGCACAACCACAAAAGATGTCATTAGGTACTCTAAGGATTGTCACAAAATAGGTGGAATGGCCTCATTCTCTGTTGTTGCAGAGTATACAACGGAGATTGATCAATGGAATTTGCAAGAAATCAGGTATCCAATCAGTTTAGAGAGGTAAATACTTAGAGTTCTCCAGTGTGGAACTGCAGGAAGAATGCCATCATCCATTCAAGCAGAGATGGAGTCACCCTTTGCAGACAAACTGTATGTAAACAGGCTTCTTGGCTTTGTTTGGAGATTGGACCAGATTGTAAACTGACTCTGAAACAGTCAACTAATTCTTTTTTCCCTTAATTTTTTAAATTATTGAAAAAGAATTTAAAAGAGAAATAAGGAGAACCCTCAATGGTAGGATCAGTGTAAAATTTAACTTATGTCTCTCTAGTTAATAAGAGAATAAATATGATAAAATGAAGTGGGCCAATGCTGTCCATTGCATAAGCACTGAAATTCAAATCCAGGTTTCAAAGTTATCCCTTTACTTTTTAGTGACGTTTGAAAATAGATGAGCTTTTCACTGTTTTCACTTACTGCAATAGTTGCTGTATCAGTCAGTTTAGGCTGCTATATTTTTTTTACAGTTCTGGAGGCTGGATGTCCAAGATTAAGGTGCTAGCAGGTTGATTTCTTTCAATGTCTCTCCTTGGTTTGAAGATTTCACTTTCCGTTTTCTTCTTTTTCCTTTTCCTTTCCTTCTCCTTTCCTTTATCATAAACAAGTAAAACGGACAAACTCAGAACTTCTCAGACCACAGAAGGAAGGACAGAGAACTCTTCCTAACTGGTTCAGGTACCTTACCAGGTACTTTGGAGAATGCTAGTAAGTCTTTTTAGAAAATCACTGTGTTTTTCCAAATTAAATTGGTATTTGTGATAATAGTTTTCATATAGACTATTTCACATCTGTCTCTTTCACTAAAGCGTGACTGACATATTTGTGGGCTGGATGAAAGCACATAGTGTCAGCGGTGGGCCATGCAACTCTCTGAAAGCATCCGTCCAAAATGAGTTTGTCTCTTGAGCTACCACACCGCCTTGTTTTGCTTCAATCATAGGATTCTTGGCTGGTTCAATTGTTTTGATTTTGATTAAAAAGAAGGGCACATTGCTTTAATTATTCATTCATTCATTTATTCATTCAATAATGGCTGCTTTTCAGACATTGGGTAAAGCACTGAAGACAAAAGACAGTGTCTACTCACAAAAGTTCTTAGTCTAACAAAAAGAGGGAAGCTATGGAACTGAGGATGTCAACTGGTAGGCTACCACGTGAATCCATCCTGTGGTTTTTTTTTTTTTTTTTTTTTTTCCACCGGCACATTGTTTTTTTATTGTTGTTTTTGGGTTTTTGGGGGGTTTTTTTGAGACAGAGTCTCTCTCTGTCACCCAGGCTGCAGTGCAGTGGCATGATCTCAGCTCACTGCAACCTCTGCCTCCAGGGTTCAAGCGATTCTCCTGCCTCAGCCTCCTGAGTAGCTGGGACTACAAGTCCACGGCACCACGCCCGGCTAATTTTTGTAATTTTAGTAGAGATGAGGTTTCACCATTTTGGCCAGGCTGGTCTTGAACTCCTGATTTAAGGTAATCCATCCACCTCGGCCTCCCAAAGTGCTGGGATTACAGGCATGAGCCACTGTGTCCAGCCACATTGTTTTGTTTTTAATCCAAATTAGAATGCCTTTAGGCTGGGCCTGACTCCTCCACTGGGCAACAACAATACTAGCACTCCCAGCTGTTACATCTGGTTGTTTTGTACATTTACATAAGCATCTCTCCACAGAAAGAAAGCATTTGAGCTGTGATTACTGGATATTTGTTAAGTATCATTTTAGTCATGCTGTAGGAAATGGGAGCAAAAGGAAAGAGTTTATTAATTATCACTAGAAATGTCAAAGAAATATTTCCCAGAAATGAAACTTGAGTTGGGGCCTAATGGGTAGATTTGAGTTTGTCATATAGAGAATGCAGGCCTGGTGTTTCCCTACGTGGAAACAATGTGAACAGACTCATGGGCTTCTGAAAATGTATGGCAGTTTCAGAGATGTAGACCCCTTGTACATATAATGCGGAGGAAGCTGTCAGGAGACCAGGCTGGGAAGACAAGTTAGAACCTGACTGAAAAGATCCTTGGGAAATTATTTTTGAAAACTATACAACTGTAGAATCTTATTGTGTGTGTATATATGTATGCATGTATTGTTATTGTCAGAGGCATGTGAACCGGAGCAACTCCATCTTGAATAGGGGCTGGGTAAAATACGGCTGAAACGTTCTGGGCTGCATTCCACACGGTAAGCATTCTAAGTCACAGGATGATCGATAGGAGGTCGGCACAAAATACAGGTCATAAAGACCTTGCAGATAAAACAGTTTGCAGTAAAGGAGCTGGCCAGAACCCACTAAAACCAAGATGGCGACTAGAGTGACCTCTGGTTGTCCTCACTGCTACACTCCCACCAGCACCATGACAGTTTATAAATGCCATGGCAACATCAGGAAGTTACCCTGTATGATCTAAAAAGGAGAGGCATGAATAATCCACCCCTTGTTTAGCATATCATCAAGAAATAACCATAAAAATGGGCAACCAGCAGTCCTCAGGGCTGCTCTTTCTATGGAGTAGTTATTCTTTCACTTCTTTACTTTCTTAATAAACTTGCTTTCATTTTGCACTGTGGACTCCGAATTATTTCTTGCACGAGATTTAAGAACCCTGTCTTGGGATCTGGATTGGGACCCCTTTCCTGTAACATCTTTCTGGTGACCACAGAAGGCATGACACTAAGGAAACCCCTAACCCAAAGACTAACTTTGGGTAAGTGGTGGAGTCCTGTAACATTATTAATATTACTAACATTTTTTGAGCAGCTTCTAGATTGTGGAAACTATGCTAAACCTGTTTATATTACTCAGCTCTGGCTACTATAAAAAAAAAAAGGAAAAGAAAAAAAAACACACAAATTGGGTGCCTTAATCAACAAAAACTTATTTTCTCGCAGTACTGGAAGTCAGATGTTCATGACGAAGGTGTTAACAAATCGGGTTTCTGGTGGGGGCTCTTTTCTGGCTTGCAGATAGCCACCTTCTCACTGTGTCCTCACATGGTCTTTCCCTGGTACCCGCAAATAAGAGAAAGAGCTCTCTGATGTCTTCCCTCCTTTTATAAAGCCACCAATTCCATTGCATTAGAACTCTATGCTTGTGCCCTCATTTATCCCTAAATACCTCCCCAAGGCCATATCTTCAAATATAGTCAGAGTGGAGTTTAGGGTTTCAACATATGAATTTTGGTGGGACACAGTTCAGTTCAGAACATTGCTGCATGCATTATGTAACTTGATCTTTATTAATTAATGAGTAAAGTGCTATTAATTTCTACATTTTGTAATGGAGGAAACTGAAGTACAAGATAAGTAATTTGCTCAGGGTATTATAAATTGTAAATGGTATTCAAATTCAGTTTGCTTTTATGTTAGTCACTAAGTTATTTTTTATTTTAACTTTTGTGGGTGCATAGTAGGTACATATATTGATGGGGTACATAAGAGAGTTTAATACAGGCATGTAATGTGTAATAATCACATCACACTAAATGGGGTATCCATCACCTCAAGCATTTATCCTCTGTGTTACAGACAATCCAATTATACTCTTTTAGTTATTTTTAATGTACAAGTAGATTATTATTGATTATAGTAACGCTGTTGTGCTATCGAATACTAGGTCTTATTTATTATTTCTATTTTTGTATCCATTAACCACCCCTGCCCCTTTCCCTCTCTTCACTACCCTTCACAGCCTCTGACAACCATCCTTCTACTCTCTATCTCCATGAATTCAATTGCTTTAATTTTTATCTGTCACAGATAAGTGAAAATGAAGTTTTTCTTTCTGTGCCTGACTTATTTCACTAAACATAATGATCTCCACTTCCATCCATGTTGTTGCAGATGGTAGGATCTCATTCTTTTTTGTGGCTGAATAGTCCTCCACTGTGTATAGGAACCACATTCTTTATCCATTCATTTGTTGAGAAACACTTACGTTGCTTCCAAATCTTGGCTATGGTAAACAGTGCAGCAATAAACATAGGAGTGTAGCTATCTCTTCAATATACTGATTTCCTTTCTATTAGGTATATATACCTAGCAGTAGGATTGCTGGATTACATGGTAGGTCTACTTTTAGCTTTGGGGAACCTCCAAACTGTTCTCAAATAGTGGTTGTACTAATTTATATTCTCATCAACAGTGTACAAGGATGCCCTTTCTCCACCTCCTGGCCATTATTTGTTATTGCCTGTTTTATAGATAGAAGCCATTTTAACTGGGGTGAGATGATATCTGATTGTAATTTTGATTTGCATTTCTCTGATGATCAATAGTGTTGAGCACCTTTTAATATACCTATTTGCCATTTGTATGTCTTATTTTAGGAAATGTCTATTCAGATATTTTGCCCATTTGTTAATCAGATTATTAGATTATTTTTCCTATAAAATTGTTTGAGCTCCTGATGTATTCTGGTTATTAATCCCTTGTCATAAAGTCTCTTTGCTTTGTTGATTGTTTCCTTTGTAGTGCAGAAGCTTTTTAACTTGATGCAATCCCATTTGTCCATTTTTGCTTTGGTTTCCTGAGCTTGTGGGATATTACTCAAGAAATCTTTACCCAGTCCAATGCCCTAAAGATTTTCCCCAAAGTTTTCTTGTCATAGTTTCATAGTGTGAGGTCTTAGATTTAAGTTTTTAAGCCATTTTGATTTGATTTTTGTATTTGGCAACAGATAGGAGTCAAGTTTCATTTTTCTGTGTATCAATATCCAGTTTCCCAGCACCATTTATTGAAATGACTATCCTTCTTGGCACCTTTGCCAAAAATGAGTTTACTGTAGGTGTGTGGATTTGTTTCTGGGTTCTCTATTCTATTCCGTGGTCCATGTGTCTGTTTTTATGCCAATACCGTGCTGTTTTGGTTACTATAGCTCTGTAGTGTAATTTAAAGTCAGGTAATGTGATTTCTCCAGTTTTATTCTTTTTGCTTAGGATAGATTGGGCCATTCTGGGTCTTTTGTGGCTCCATATAAATTTTAGGATTCCTTTTTCTATTTCTGTGAAGAATGACTTTTGATATTTTGATAGAGATTGCATTGAATCTATAGATTGCTTTGGGTAGGTAGGGATATTTTAACAATATTGACTCCTCCAATCCATGAACATGGACCATCTTTCCATTTTCAGTGTCCTCTTCAATTTATTTCATCAATGTTTTATAGTTTTCATTGTAGAGATCTTTCACTTCTTTCATTAAGTTCATTAATAGGTATTTATCTATAGCTATTATAAATAAGTTTTTTTTTAATTTTCTTTTTCATATTGCTTACTGTTGGCACATAAAAATGCTATTGAGGGCCAGGCACAGTGGCTCACACCTGTAATCCCATCATTTTGGGAGGCCGAGGTGGGTGGATCACTTGAGATCAGGAGTTCGAGACCAGCCTGTCCAACATGACAAAGCCCCGTTTCTACTAAAAATACAAATGTAACCAAGTGTGGTGGTGGGCGTCTGCAATCCCAGCTACTCAGGAGGCTGAGGCATGAGAATCACTTGAACCCAGGAGATAGAGGTTGCAGTGAGCTGAGATCGTGCCACTGCACTACAGAGAAAGACTCCAACTAAAAAAAAAAAAATGTTACTGAGTTTTGTATGTTGATTTTATATCCCGCCACTTTAATAAACTTGTTTATCAATTTGAATAGTTTTTCTTGGAGTCTTTAGTGTTTCTTCAAATATAAGATTATTGTATCTGCAAACAGAGATAATTTGACTCTTCCTTTCCAATTTGAATGCCCTTTATTGCTTTCTCTAGTCTGATTGCTCTAGTAAGGTCTTCCAGTACATTGCTGAATAACAGTGGTGAAAGTGGGCATCCTTTCTGTGTTTCAGATCTTAAAGGAAAGGCTTTCAGTTTTTCCCCATTCAGTATGATGTTAGCCATGGGTCTGTCACATATGGCTTTTATTATGTTGATATATGTTCCTTCTATAACCAGTTTTTAGGGTATTTTTTATCATGATGGGATATTGAATTTTATCAAATGCTTTTTCAGCATTAACTAAAGTGGTCACATAGTTTTTATACTTCATTCTGTTGATAAGATGTATCACATTAATTGGTATGTTTATCTCGACCCATCCTTGCATCCCTGAGGAAAATATCACTTGGTCATGATGAATGATCTTTTTAATGTGTCGTTGAATTTAGTTTGCTAGTATTTTGTTGAGGATTTTTGCATCAATGTTCCTTGGGGATATTGGCCTGTAGTTCTATGTTTTTTTAATGTATCTTTTTCTGGTTTTGGTGTCAGGGTAATACTGGCCTTGTAGAATAAGTTTGGAAGTACTCCCTCCTCCTCTATTTTTCAGAATAGTTTGAGTGGGATTGAATTCCAGTGCAAAATTCCAAAATCACTGAGCTCTCCCTCACCTGACTGTACAGAGTCTTCAAGCCACAAAGCTGCTGCCAGAGAATGGTGCAGAGGTGGCGTCAGTGATACAAGACTGTCTTTGCTACCTTTTTTGTTGCCTCTTTTGGTGATATCAAGTTAAAACCAGGTACTGTTATTGCTCACCTGACTTTTGGTTCTTATGAAATTGCTTTTTGTGTAGATAGTTGTTAAATTTGGTGTTCCTGTGGAGAGGACGATCAGTGGAGGCTTTTATTTGGCTATCTTTCTTCCCCCACCTCCAGCCACTGAGCTCTTAACCAGTACTTTCATTTCGTTCTCTTAGAAGAACATCACAAAAATTTGTATTTTATCCAGAAAATATTAAGAAATAGAAAATAATAATTACTTTTTAAGACTAAATGTATAACAGATTTATCGAGACATAATTCACATACCATGCAATTCACCCATTTAAAGTTTTCATTAAATAGTTTTTATCATATTCACAGAGTTGGGCTATCATCTTCACAGTCAATTTTATAGCATTTTTATCATACCTGAAAGACATCTGCACCCACTAGCAGCCAATCTTCATTTCTCTCAACCCCCAGCCCTAGTCTACCATTAGGGCATGATTGTTTTTTAAGTTGCAGAATTGTATATGGCCCTATCTTTGGTTTCACTGAAGAAAGAGAGATGAGCAAGGAGGTTGATGAAGTAATCCAAGTGAGCAAGGAAATGAGCAAAACTGTGGTTGCATGAAGCTCATGGAACATGAGATGTTGGAGGAGAATTATATGGCTTATTAAATGAGGGCTCCCTTTCCTTATTCACAGGCAAAATCTGTAATTCACAGGTAAAGATTTGACTGAAAGGCACATTCAGGAAGAAGTAACAACACATATATCTTCATTAACTCAAAGACTCCAGCCATCCTCTATAAAGCATACCATTAATCTATGGACATTTAGAAAGTAAAAAAAGTCACCAATTAAACTAAAATATGATAATTTCTTGTCACATTGATTGCAAGATGAATCTTGGTTCCAAAGATGTTAAAAATATTTTAAAAAGTGCATTTTAGAATTAATCATATATAGTATTGAATAATACTAGTAATAGTATTTCTAACAGAGAATTATAAGTTGTGTTCTGACACAGTTCTTCTCAAAACACATCATTTATTTTATAAGTTTGATATCATGAAGTATTTTAAATAAGTTCCAAACACAAATCACATATTCCATTTACTTAATCTAAAAGTATATTTGTAAGAAAAGAAAAAAAAATTCTCAAATGTTTGCTTTTGAGCAATTTATAACTGACCATTGTGATTGAAAATGCTCAAGTTTTCTATTGTAAAGTAAAAAGTATCTGAGACAGGTCTCAATCATTTTAGAAGTTTATTTTGCCAAGGTTAAGGATCATGACCCATGACACAGCCTTAGGGAGTTCTGAGAACAGGAGATCAAGGTGGTTGGATTACAACTTGATTTTATACGTTTTAGGGAGACAGAAGTTACAGGCAAAGATATAAATCAATACATATAAGGTGTACCTTGGTTCAGCCTGGAAAGATGGGACATCTGGAAGCCGGAGCTTCCAGATCATAGATGGATGTAAAGATTTCCTGATTGGCAGTTGATTGAAAGGGTTATGCTCTCCCTGAAGAGTTGAAGTCAGTTTTAGTTAAGGTAAGGGGCAGGGTTGTGGAAGTCATGGGTCTTGTCATGTAGATGAAGCCTCCAGGTAGCAGGCTTCAAAGAGAATAGATATGAATGTGTCTTATCAAATGTGTCAGACCCCAGAGAGACCTAATAAGGAAAGGGGATTCTATACAGAATGCAAATTTCCCCAACAAGAGACAGCTTTGGAGAAACATTTCAAAATATGTCAAAGAAATATATTTTGGAGTAAAATACTTTGATTTCCTTTTAGGGTCTATTTCCTGTCATGTGATGTTACATCAGAGTCAGGTTGGACTTAGTATCTTATTGCTATGAACAGTCTGTTCTGCCAGTCTTAGGATCTCTAAATTATGTTAATACTGGTCAGTTGTGCCTAAACTCCAAATAGAGGACAGTATAATGAGGCATGTCCCACCCCACATTCCCATCATGGCCTGAACTAGTTTTTCAGGTTTCTTTGGGTCCTCTTGGCCAAGAAGAGGTTTCATTCAGTCCATTGGTAAGGCCTGACTCTGATATAACATCACATTACAGAAAACAGACCCTAGAATTTTATTTTTGCTTTACACTATATTTGTGCTGTTACAGCTTCCAACAGAGATCTGAGGCACCAACAAAAGCATAGGCACAAGATGAAATATCTTTTGAAATTAAGAACAATATCAAGGACTCCTAGTTCCCCAAAGCCATAGTAACACTTTAAAAATTACCAGTTAGCAATATAGCTACCCAATGTGGAATAAATGGTTTGTTCTCTGCTTGGTACACTTGCCTCTGACCATTTTTTGACATATTTCTAATTGTTGGAATCTACTTAATTTCCATTGCTTCATTTCCACTTTGCTCATTTTTCCTGTGTCCCCATCTGTTTCTAGATATAGGTAACAGAACTTAGCATGACCACATGTCTATGAGTTCTACTTGCTCTCCCAATGCTACCATTGGAACACATGTGGGCTGGTACCTCAGGGCTTTCTCTTCCTTCCAGAGCAGACTGTCTTCAGGGAGATGGATCCACTACTGCCTCCTTCTGGTGCATGGGATCTTCCTGCACTCTTGTGTGGGCACTCTCTTCTCAAACAGATTTCATAAGCCCCCTCCAGGCTAGTTCTAGTCTCTTTTCTTGTCCCTTTCCAAGTTCTTCATATTATGAACTAAGTAATGGAGAATTCTTTTGTCCCCATAACAAGCTTCAGGAAAAAGAAATTGCCCAAGTGGCTAGTGGCATTTTTGTTCTCCCCTTCTTTCTATTCCTGTACTTTCTCTACCTTCTGTTCTGCTCCTCGTTTTTCTGAATGCATGAATTCTTCCCTTGCTTTTATTTATTTTTTTGTACCTTATATATAGCCTTTGCTGCTTTATCTCATTTTCTTTGTGGGCTTTCCTCTCAAATTAGAATATCCCTTTGCGCTTCTTCTCTCCTCCTCTATAGCTCTCCTCCTGCAAACAGTAGGGAATAAGAAAGACATGACGGGGCTTTGGAGGCCTCCAGCTGTGCCTTGACTTAGATAATGACAACAGGAGGTTTGAATTCACCTTAGTGTTATCTTCTAACAGACTAACTAGAGCTTACCGAACACTGCAAAGCATACCCCAATCATAATACAGTCCCCTCGTGAGAGCATACTCACTCTTATGTCTGGGTAATAATGATGTGAAGCTCTTTTTGTCATGTCTTTTCAACAAATCTCCACCAAGTGGGTAAATGTGTGTTTAAGACCAGGTGGCCAGGCTAGCTTTAATGGTGGACACCCACCCGAGTGAAACCGATTGTGTTGATGCAAGCAACGGTGGAGTTTCCTCAAACACCCGGATGTTAACCACCTAGCTTGTTGTTCATTAATGATTGACACCATGTCACTAAAAATTATTTTACTTAGTACTTTGGAAGGAAAGAATTAACTGACTAAAATCTCAACAACAATATGAGTGAGTCATCAGCTGTCCCACTAACAACGAGCTTAAAAAACATAAGCCTTGCCTATCCATTGTTAATAAATGCATTATGTCCTACAACTGGGTCCCTGACTTTTACGTCTCCATTTATTCATGGCTTATTCACACCAGGTGCTTTTGCAATTCCTCTCCTTTGCTCCACTGCTGACTCCTGTTAGTTCTCAGTTCTTCCTGCTTCCCCCGCAGTAGAGGAGTCAGTGTCCGCCCGTCCACTACCTACATTACCTGGTGCTGGGCTTGTCGTCTCGGGTGCTCCTTCCCATGGCTGTATTATGCATCCACAGAGTAAGTTCAGCTTTACTTTGGCTAAGAAAAACCTGTGTGCTTTCCCTATAATGACGACATGAATTAAGGACAGGGCACTAGAAACACAAGTTTGGTTTTTGGCACTTGTTTGGGGTCAGGTGCTATGGATACAGACAGAGACGACAATCTGTCCTCTAGGAGCTTACAGTCTAGTGTTGGCGTGGAGGCAGACACATGTTAATTATTATAATGGAAGAGGACCAACCCTGATGGTTTAATCCACAAAGCTTGCACAAGATTTCTATGCATTTCTGGAGGCTTCAGGTATCATCTTGGTGACTTTCAATTCTTACTTCCACAGATCTCTTATCTGACTCCCATGTCACTTCTCACAGCTATTTCCTTCTTGCTCCAAGTTGACAGTGTTGAATCTTGCCTGATCCCTATGTTCCTGGAGAAGAGTAGTTTCTGAAACCCTTTGTGTTCCAGGAAATGGCTTACTGCAAAGAACTACCCTTTCCCAAATGATTTAGATAAGACTCAAGGATGCCTGCCCTGTTTTCCTGTGATAAGGCCAGATGCAGTCTTTCAAATTTCCAGTCTTCACCTCATAGTTAGCAGAACTGCTTGTCTCAATCAGAATAAAATGCTGGTTTATCAAATTTTGGTTAAGCTTCTCTCCTTCCCTCGGGCCCTGAACATTGACTCACTCTCAGTTTGAGCCAGCATGTAGCCCCTTCTAAGAGTAGCCCAGCCTCATGGTCAAACATGCCTGTATCTACTAGCTCATCAGGCTAGCCTTCCATCCCACTTCCCCACACCTGGTTCTTTCTAGCCGTGTTTGTTTGTTTATTCCTCACTATAAAAGAAACATCTTTGGTGGGGTGTGGTGGCTCACACCTATAATCCCAGCATTTTGGGAGGCTGAGGCAGGAGGATCATCCGAGGTCAAGAGTTCGAGACCAGCCTGGCCAACATGGCAAAACCCCATTTCTACTAAAAATACAAAAATTAGCTGGGTGTGGCAGCACACTCCTGTAGTCCCAGCTACTCAGGAGGCTGAGGCAGGAGAATCGCTGGAACTCAGGAGGTGGAGGTTGCAGTGAGCCAAGATCGTGCCATTGCACTCCAGCCTGAGTGACAGAGCAAAATTCTCTCTCAAAAAAATAAAATAAAATAAAATAATAAACATCTTTTTGCCTAATTCCAGAGATTCTTACAGATTCAATGGTCAGAGTTCTCTCTATTGTCATTGTCCCCCTTGAAACCCCAACCTCCCTCCTTGCCATGTCCTTTAGAATATAGTCTCTCCCTGCTAAATCTGGATTTGTTTTTTATTTGACAAAATAAATTCAGAAATGAAATGTAATTTTTTTCCCTTTCATTTCCATTCTACAAGACATTGATGGATACATGGTAGGTTTTTCTGAAAGTTTAAGAAGACAGAGTATACAACTTGCAGCCACACAACTAAATTAAAATGCCAATTATGCTTCTGAGAATGCCTTCTGGCCTTGACAATTTGGGGCTCCAGCTTGAATGCTCCGATTTCTTGATTCTCCTTTCATTTTTTCATACTCAAAACCCTTTGCATTTCTTAAGTCTAAATAGAGTTATTTATTTTGTTTTTGCCTTTCATCTCCTGCCCTCTAAGCTACCTACCTCCACATACTTAGTACTTTTTTTTTTGAAGCAAAAAAAGAAGAAAGCCAGTTCTTTCCCTAAAACACAGTATTCATTGAAGATGGGCACCAGACATTATGATACTCAGAGACGTGACAGCTCAGCCCTAAGTGGACATGGCTGGAGAAGGTGGTTCTGGAGCTACTCTGCAACTGACTAACTTTAGGATCTTTCTCAAGTCATGTCTCTGTTCTCTTCTTTGTTTGTTTTCTGTTGGGTGTTAATTACTAGATGGCTTCAAATATCTCTTCCAACTCTAAGGTTCTATAGCTCACTGAACAAGTTAATACAATGAATGTCCAAAACAGGAAGAAATGTCTTCAATAACAATGGTGTAAAAACAAGTTAGTAGAGGAGAGGAGAAAAATCTTCATGGCAGACTCGCTGACAAGGAGGCATGCTACAAATGGTATTATATAGAAGAGCATGGGGTGAAAAGGGAACACTTTTACACTGTTGGTGGGAATATAAACTAGTACAACCACTATGGAAAACAGTATGGAGGTTCCTTAAGGAACTAAAAGCAGAACTACCATTCAATCCAGCAATCTCACTACTGGGTATCTACCCAAAGGAAAAGAAGTCATTATTTGGAAAAGACGTGCACGTGTATGTTTATAGCAGGACAATTAAAAGTTGCAAAAGTATGAAACCAACCTAAATGCCCATCAACCAATGAGTGGATAAAGAAAATGTGCTATATATATATATGCACCATGGAATACTACTCAGCCACAAAAATGAATGAAATAATGGCCTTTGCAGCAACTTGGATGGAGCTAGAGGCCATTATTCTAAGGGAAGTAACTCAGGAATGGAAAACCAGATATTGTATGTTCTCATCACTTATAAATGGGAGCTAAGCTATGAGGATGCAAAGGCATAAGACTGATATAATGGAGGCCAGGTGCAGTGGCTTATGCCTGTAATCCCAGCACTTTGAGGGGCTGAGGCAGGTGGATCACAAGGTCAGGAGTTTGAGACTAGCCTGGCCAGTATGGTAAAACTCTATCTCTACTAAAAATGCAAAAAAAAAAAAAAAAAAAAGAATTAGCCTGTGTGGTGGCATACACCTGTAGTCCCAGCTACTCAGGAGGCTAAGGCAGAAGAATCACTTGAACCTGGGAAACTGAGGTTGTGGTGAGCCGAGGTCATGCCACTGCACTCTAGCCTGGGCAACACAGTGAGACTCCATCTCAAAAAAAATTAAAAAAAAAGATATAATGGAGTTTGGGGATGGCAGGGGAAGGTTGGGAGGGAAGTGAGAGTGAGATGACACATTGTGTACAGTGTACACTGCTGGGGTGATGGGAGCACCCGAAACTCGGAAATAACCACTAGAGAGCTTATCCATGTAACCAAAAGCTACCTATACCCCCAAAACTATTAAAATAAATTTAAAAAAAATAAAGAGCATGGGATTTGGGCACAGAACATTTTGGATTCAAAATCGGATACTACTTCTAGTCACTAAGCAACTTCAGGCAAGTTAATGAATCTCTTTGAGCTGAAGTTCTAATAGGTAATGGTAATACTCAGTTTTTTTTTGGTAAAGATTCAAGGTAAGAGGAATGACATCATTTTCGATAACTTTGCTATATTCTCTGCTTAAATGTTTTTCACATAATCTCTTCTGCCTTTCCTTCTTTGTAGTAGAAGTTATTCTTTTGTGTCACTTTGTAAGCTGTGTATACTTTAAAAATATTATTTAAAACACAATATTGTATTTATTATTTTGCAAATGTTTTGCTAATTGGACTGTGAACATTTTTTGAGATGGACTCTCACTCCACCACCCAGGCTGGAGTGCAGTGGTGTGATCTCGACTCACTGCAACCTCCACCTCCCAGGCTGAAGTGGTCCTCCAACCTCAGCCTCCCAAGTAGCTGGGACTACAGAGGCATGCCACCACACCCAGCTAATTTATTGTATTTTGTGTAGAGATGGGATTTCACCTTGTTGCCCAGGCTGATCTCAAACCCCTGAGCTCAAGAGATCTACCCACCTCAACCTCCCCATGTATTGAGATCACAGGCATGATTTACCATGCCCGGCCTGAAGTGTGAATATCTTTGAGGGAAGGGAGTGCATCTTTTTTGGTGACATATTATCGGTGCCTAGAATAGTACATGACACTCGCCAATAACTTTGGAGGGCCGGGTGCGGTGGCTCAAGCCTGTAATCCCGGCACTTTGGGAGGCCGAGACGGGCGGATCACAAGGTCAGGAGATCGAGACCATCCTGGCTAACACCGTGAAACCCCGTCTCTACTAAAGAATACAAAAAACTAGCCGGGCGACGAGGCGGGTGCTTGTAGTCCCAGCTACTTGGGAGGCGGAGGCAGGAGAATGGCGTAAACCTGGGAGGCGGAGCTTGCAGTGAGCTGAGATCCGGCCACCGCACTCCAGCCTGGGCGACAGAGCCAGACTCCGTCTCAAAACAAACAAACAAACAAACAAACAAAAAATTTGGAGAATAAATAAAATAATAAAGAATAGATGGATGATGGACATGGAGATTTCACTAATGATTCTTGTTCATAGTTTCATATAAATGAATCTTCTATTCTCATCTGCAAAAGCAACTGCTTTAAAAGCTAACTTAAGGTCAGGCTTGGTGGCTCATGGGAGTTCGAGATCGGCCTGGGTAACACAAAGAGACCCTGTCTCTACAAAAAATAAATTAGCAGCATGGTGGTGCATGCCTTGTAGTCTCAGCTACTCAGGAGGCTGGGGTGGGGGGATTACTTGAGCCTGGGAAGTTGAGGCTGCAGTGAGCCATGATCTGGATGACAAAGTGAGACTCTCCCTCAAAAAAAAAAAAAAAAAAAAGTTAAAATACTAAGGATTTCAATAATGTAACCAAATGACAGTTTCATCTTGCTCACTGCCCAGATAGAGCTGATTTGTCAGGACAGTGGAATTGCAATAGAGAAAGAGTTTATTACATGTAAGGGAAGCTAAATGATAGACTGGAGTACTAAAACCAGCCTCCTAAAAAATTCAGAGGCTAGGGTACTTTAAAGACAGTTTGTCAGGCAGGGAGGGGTTAGGGAATGGGAAATACTGATTGATTAGGTTGAAGATGAAATTGTATGGGGTCATATCTGGTTTTTCTTGCTGTCTTCTGTTCCCAGGTGAGACTGAAGAACTAGTTATGCCAGATTACCAGTCTGGGTGGTTCTAGCTAGTCCATCAGACTACAAGGTCTGAAAAACACCTCAAACATCAATCTTAGGTTTTATAATAGTGATGTTATGTATAGAAGCAATTGGGGAGGTTAGGAATCTTGTGGCATCTGGCTGTTATGACTTCTAGACAATAATTTCTAATCTAGTGGCCAATTGTTAGCTTTATAGAGGTGATCTGGCCCTTAGGCCAGGAGGGTTTTGCTTTAAGGAGGGGCCATTATTATCTCTGTCTCAAAGGTAAACTTTAAGCTGACTTCTTCCCAGAGTTAGCTTGGCCTACACCCAGGAATGAACAAGGACAGCTTGGAGATTAGAAGCCAGATGGAATCTGTTAGGTTAGATTTCTTTCACTGTCACAAATTTCCTATGTCAGATTTTTCTTACTATCTTAATTTTTGCACAGGTGGTCTCAATGACATCAGTGAGATTGTTACTAAATTTTAAAGAGTGATACTCTTATTGTGTTGACACTTGGTAAACCTGTCCCCAGAACTGGGCTAACTACATCTCAGCCTTGAGGCCTTGATTCTATTGATGTTTTAAAGGTCATTCTTATTAAATTCATTAATCCATCTGAGTAAATAGTTTGTTATACGTTCTTTGATCTTCGCTCCTAGTTTTGAGAGCGAGCTCTAACTCTTAATTTTCTGAAAAATCAATATGAACAATTAAGACACAAGTTTATCCATTTAACAAAACACAAAAAAACCAAAACCTGCTCCCAGAAACTGTGCCTTTATAGCATTCATAATATATGTATTTTCTTACTTAAAGAAGAATCAAAGAGGAGGCGTATTGGAACTGCCACTTTTCCTGGGCATGTCTTAAGAATGTGTTCTGTTTCTGAAATTTCATAAAATACTTTGTGGCTTTCTCTCTTTTATGAGTGAAGAGGACAACTTATGAATGGGTTGGTTTTCAGAGGAAGTTTGCAAATGTTTAGACCTTAGTTATTGTTCCACCTCAGTTTCCAAATTCCACCTGAAAGGAACACTGGGGAAATGAAGTAGAAGTGATTTTAATTCTCAAAGGTTCTTTTGTCTCTTTCCTGATAGAAAGTGAAGTTCTATGTAGGAGGTGGGTAGTACCATCATAACCTACTTTATTCTGCCTGAATAAGGAAGGTCAATATATTATCCTATCAGGGAGGGGGAAATTGCATAGACAACTCCTCGAATGACAATAAAGATGTCCTTGACAGCATGTTGAAAACAGTGGTAAAACTTTCTTTATTTTCCCGAAAAAAAAAAAAATCAGTGTTTAAATGACAGATGAAGGTAAATGATGGACAAAATGCATTATTCTTAAAGCATCTCCCAGTATTTCTGAAAGGACTGTTACATTTGAATACTGAATGCAAATGGTTTTAATAATAATATATCAGTTTATCAATAAGATAACAGAGCTTTTCTTTGAAGCAATGTTTTCAAAATTTCTTGTAGTGCTAGCTTTGTCGCCCAGTATCTAGTGCCTTAAAAACAACTGAAAAAATGAAAACTCTTGTTTTATTTTAATATAGTATTTTAAATTTATTTTATTGTATTACAGTTTACAGTTTATAGACTTTAACTTCAGGAATAACAAATGATGGAGGTTCTCAAAATATTAATGACTATCCTCTTAAAGAGTTTAGTTAAATGGAAACTGCATTCATTTAAGCCAATAATCTACTGGCAGCTTAGGAATTCTTATCATTTGCGGTAGCTTGCAAATTACCAAAATGATAGCACAACTGGGCCTGACTTGATTTCGACTAGCATGGTTCCATCTGCTAAGTCATTGTTCTACTTCTCGTATATCAGAATGGACTTAACCCAACAAAGAGATTTAGGAAATAAAGAAATATCAATTTAAGATGTCATAATCTTCTAATTTAATAATCCAAAAATGTATGGATTAACACCAATTAAAAAACCGGACATGGTGGCTCACACCTGTAATCCTACCACTTTGGGAGGCCGAGGTGGGTGGATCCCGAGATCAGGAGTTCATGGCCAAGATGGTGAAACCCTGTCTCCACTAAAAATACAAAAATTAGCCAGGTATGGTAGCACGCACCTATAATCCCAGCTACTTGGGAGACTGAGGCAGAGAATTGTTTAAACTAGGGAGGCGGAGGTTGCCGTGAACTCAGATCGTGCCATTGCCCTCCAGCCTGGGTCACAGACTGAGACTCTGTCTCAAAAATAAAATAAAATAAAATAAAATACACCTATCTATTTATTTCTGCTTTTAAAAGTAACGTGCTAAGAATGTTGTCAGTATAAAACAGGAATAATATTAAATGGTCATGGTGGAGTTTTTAACCCCTGGAGAATTAGTTCTACACATGGCATTTTATGAAATTGAGAATATAATAAATGTAATACTTCCCTTTTTGTTTAAAATCTTAACATTCTATTTAACATTCTATTTAGACACATAGATAATTTTCAATTTTGCTTTATAAATAATATTGTGAACATTTACATATATAAGCCTTTGATTTTTTTTTTTTTTCTTACAGGTATTAGTAAAACAACTTGTTTAAAAAATTTCAGGCTACATTTCCTTCCATAAAATGCACAAATTTACATCTCTGTTAGCTTGTAATCGATTTTGTACTATCCCCACATTAAGGCAATTGAACTCCCACCCTAAGCCTCCACTCAGTTTGCCTCAGAAAAGATTTTTCTTGTTTTGAAAGTAAGGAGTTTAGAATCTCCATTGAAAGAATGGGTGACCTCCATTTATGATAAAGGACTCTTCTCTGCAACCCAATTCATAAGTCTGACTCAAGCAAAACCCCCATTTCTGCTTGGAAAATCCTTGAAGACAGAAATAGCAAAATGAAGTGGAAAGAGTAGAGACAGACTAGAGTTGAATGCCGAGTTTTATTACCAGCTGTACATATGACTCAGGATATGTTTGTCAGTTTTTACATCTATAAAATGATGTCATTGAACTGGACAATCTTTTAACTGTAAGTTATAAACTTATAACTACTTTCAAAAAATTTTATGAATCATCTTTTGAAGCCCTCTGGTGACCACCTTACCCAGCATTAAATTCTCCCTCTTCCCATCTTCCATGGTAACTTATCGCCCAAGAACCTTGAGCAACATAGGCACTAGAGAGAACAATTCTTATATTACTATAACTAATATAATTCTTATAGTACTAATGGGGTTTTAAAATTATTTAATAAATATCACCTTACCCATGAAGTAACTGATAATTTGGCTTGGAAACAATAAATCTGTCCCTTTTGAAAATAACAAATATAACCCAAATCCTTTCTGTAAAAAGGAAAAAAAATAAGAAGTAATACGTAGTAACTCATCAATTTTATAAAAACTACTTAACTGTTTTAAATACAGAGCACAGCTTTCTGTTACGTGTTTAAGGACTTTAGAACTATTAAATTTTTACTCCATATTCTACTGAGAAATTCAGAATTATTATCATTATTTTAATTAAAAATACATTAAAACATTGAGTGGCATTTAGAACTTTAACCCAAGACACCCAGCAAGTTTAAACTCTACCAATTCTTTATGAACGATGAGTTTTGAATAGGTAACACACCTATTTGGATAAGGTTTGCACTTTCTGGAGGAAAGTGTGATTGGAGCTGCTGTTTATTGATTTGTTCAATTTAAAAGATCTTTTTGCAAGATCCTTATGGCAGCTAAATAATTCTCAGCAGAAAAGAAAGTGCAACCTCCTTCACTCTAAAGCCCCTTCTGGGAATAATTGCAGCCCTTGTCCCCCAACTTTCACTTCATTCCCGTCATAAGTTAAAGGAATTTTCAACCTTGTATTATGAAGAGTCTTCTGAAGTTATAGCTAGAAGGACGCGCATCATCTTGGTAATAAACACGTCCGAGGTAGCTGGTAGAGAAGGGTTACACAGCCTCAGCTGGCCCTGTTAACTGCACCCCAGTTGACTTTTATGGAATGCTCAAGACCATAGACATCTTTATGAAAATGAAATCTGTGAAGTTCAATTGAGAACACTTTCCTACAAGGAACCTCCCAACTATTTCCTTTTTTCATTTCTTTTGCTGTGAGCTGTTTATGTAGTTTGATATGTTTACATGTCTAACAAAGATGCAGATCAAAATTTAAACATATAACTTTTTTAGGAGCAGTTAATGGGCCACCTTGTGAGAAAATAGCAGTATTTTAAAAGTCCAAATGTTTCATAGTAACAATGCTGACAATTTATTGGCATTACTATCTTCCATGTCCTAAGATAACAGAAAGTATAGCAGAAGAAAAATCTTAAAAAGGAATGAAACTTTGGATATAATGACTTCAACAACAACGAAACAACAAAAACAAACAAAACCCTATAGTCACAACTATATGAGAAAATAGCTTACTTTGGTTACTGAGCAATAAATGGGCTTGCTGTCCAATGTGCCTAAAAGCCAATACCAAGGCACTGACTTTTGAGAAAAGAAAAACTTTATTATAATCCACTGGCAAGGAGTCAGGAGGAAACATTTAAATCTGTCTCCCCAAGCTGGGAGCTGGGGCAGGTTTTATAGGCAGAGGAGGGTAATGAGGCATGATGTGATTGGATCTTACAATGATGTGATGCCAGGAGGCATAATCTGATTGGATCCTGCCATAGGGTAATGCCACAGTTCAATCTGATTGGATCATGGATCCTGCCATGCGAGGTCCACTTCTTAATTCAGTCCCCACTCCTTGGTCTGATACTTAGGTTCTACCTGCAGTTGTACATTTGGTTCATCTGGGCATGCTCAGTTTACATGATCTTCAGCCTGGTGGTTTAGGGCAATTGAAAAACAACTCACAACTTTGTTATGCAAAAGTTGAGCCAGATTGGTCTGCTGTGTCTACACTCTGAAATACACAAAGAAATAAAATAAAACAGATTGAGGGATATATAGATACATAGATATGTGAAAAATCCAGTATAGTAAAATATTAAAGGTAGAACCTAGCTGGTGGGGATAGAGATTTTCATGTAATGTTCTTTCAGCATTATTATATGTTGCAAATATTAATGATAAAACTTTGGTGAAAATAAACTATGGAAGACAAAGGAAATAAGGTTATAAATATACAAAAATGAGATATTTTATTGAAAATGTAAAGATAAGTCTGGGTGTGGTGGTTCACACTTGTAATCCCAGCACTTTGTGAGGCTGAGGTAGGTGGATCACCTGAGGTTAGGAGTTCGAGACTAGTCTGGCTAACATGTTGAAACCCCGTCTCTACTAAAAATACAAAAATTATCTTGCTGTGGTGGTGGGCACCTGTAATCCCAGCTACTCGGGAGGCTGAGGTAGGAGAATTGCTTGAACCCAAAAGATGGAGGTTGCAGTGAGCCGAGGTTGCACCCCTGCACTCCAGCTTGGGTGACAGAGCAAGACCTTATCTCAGAAAAAACAAAAAAAGACAAAAAGAAAACATAAGGATAAAAGAGAAAAAAATGCAAAGAAAAGAATCAAATATAATAATGAAGGATTGGCACTGGAAGTAACATATTATAAAGGTTAAGAATATGCTCTGGAATCGGGCGCTCTGGGTTTGAGTAGTATTCCTGCCACAGACATGCAGTGCCATTTAGTCAAATGACTCAATCTCTGTGTCTCAGCTTCCTCATCTGGAAATGAGGCTCGTGACCAATACCTACTCCACAGCTTGCTGTAAGTATTAAATGCGTCTACATGTAAAGGGCTTAGAACAGTTATGGCATCTAGCACACAAACTTTAAAGGGTAATTATTATGAGACACGTGTTTTTTTAAAAAAGAGCTATAAAATAGGTTAACATGAAATACATTAAGAATGAGTGATTAAAAGCAGAATTCATTTTTGCATTCATGTATTCATGCTATAAACATTTATAAACCGTTCTAAGTTTCAGACACTGTAAATATAAAAAGAAATGGTCATTTCTGACCTTAACGAATATGCTATCTGACAAGGGGAGGACAAACATGGCAATGTAAATATAGAATATGATTATTATGACCACAATAGAAGTATGTTCAGATTATGAAGTGGGCCCCAAGGAGACAATGGTCATTTCTACTACCTGGGATAAAGAAAGGATTCATAAAGAGGATATATTTTAAAATATTTAAAAGCAGAGATCTAAAAGAATAAAACAACAAAATACCATAAGTAATATAAAATATTATTAGCAATTAAAGAGACAATGAGATTGAGAAATAAACCAAATATATTTAAAAATAAATTTGAAGAAGCCACAATTCAAATTCAAACCATTAAGAGGTTTTAAGACTAGGTTTAGCATTAGGCAAAAGTAATCAAAAGTATTCAGATGAAATTGCCTTTTTTCCAGCAGACTTTATTTACAGGTGTGCTTCCAGATTTCATGGCTCCATTATCAGAAGAGCAGTATCAGGCCAGGCGCAGTGGCTCACACCTGTAATTCCAGCACTTTGGGAGGCTGAGGTGGGCAGATCAGTTGAGCTCAGGAGTTCAAGACAAGCCTGGGCAACATGGAGAAACCCCATCTCTACTGAAAATACAAAAAAAAAAAAAAAAAAGAAGTAGCGAGTCATGGTGGTACGCACTGGTGATTCCAGCTACTTAGGAGGGTGAGGTGGGAGGATAATCTGAGCCCATGAGTTCAAGGCTATAGTGAGCCAAGATAATGCTACTGCACTCCAGACTGGCTGACAGGAGTGAGACCCTGTCTCAAAAAAAAAAAAAAAAAAAAAGAAGAGCACTATCTCTGATCTCTTTTGTGATGCGTCCACAATTTGCTTTCCTCATAGACAGGGGCTTCTCCTGTTTGTACCTGTGGCAGCAAAATTTTCAATCAGTATAAACTCCTCCAGCCCCTTCTCAGCTGACACAACCTGCAGACAGCCAAAGTATGGGGTATGTATTAGTCTCTTCTCATGCTACTAATAAAGACATACCCGAGACTGGGTAATGTATAAAGAAAAGTGGTTTAATGGACTCACAGTTCCACATGGCTGGAAAGGCCTCACAATCTTGATGGAAAGCAAAGAAGGAGCAAAGCCACGTTTTACATGGCAGCAGGCAAGAGAGCATGTGCAGGGGAACTGCCCTTTATAAAACCATCAGACCTCATGGGGCTTATTCACTATCAGGAAGACAACATGAGAAAGACCCACCCCTATGATTCAATTGCCTCCCACCAGGTCCCTCCCATGACATGTGGGAATTATGGGATCTATAATTTAAGATTAAATTTGGGTGGGGACACAGCCAAACCATATCAGGGTCCTTCCCATTAAAACAAATGGCCCCTTCAGAATCTCTTATTATACGTAATCTCTTTTCTACCTTTTTTACAACTTCGTAAGGAAGATACTGCAGGCATTTTTATGCCCAATTTTTTTAAAGATGAGTGTGACAGACATAGTCTAAGGCAGCTGTCCTGATCCCACCTCCTGGTGTTCATACCTATGTGTGATTCTCCTTCTCTTGAGTGTAGGAGGAATCTGTGGCTTGCTTCTAAGCAAAATACTGCAAAGGTGACAGCAAGTATGTTTAATGAGTGCATTATTATGTTACTTAATATTGTAAATGGTCTTGCTAGAAGACTCTCTCTCCCTTGCTGGCTGTACTGAAGCCAGCTGTAATGTCTTGAGTTGACCATGTAGAGCTGTGGTCCCCAGTCTTTTTGGCACCAGGGATCGGTTTCATGGAAGACAATTTATCCATGGACCAGGGAAGCAGGGGTGGTTTCAGGACGATTCAAGTATATTACATTTATTGTGTACTTTATTTACATTATTATTACATTGTAATGTATAATGAATTAATTATACAACTCACCATATGTAGATTCAGTGGGAGCCCTGAGCTTGTTTTCCTGCAATTAGACAATCCCATCTTGGGGTGATGGGAGACAGTGACAGATCATCAGGCATTAGATTCTCATAAGGAATACACAACCTAGATCTCTTGCATGTGCCGTTCACAACAGGGTTTGCACTTCTATGTGAATCTAATGCCACAAGTGATGTGACAGGAGGCGGAGCTCAGGTGGTAATGTGAGTGATGGGGAATGGCTATAAATGCAGATGAAGCTTTGCTTGCTAGCCTGCCACTCTCCCTCTGCTGTGTGACCTGGTTCCTAACAGGCCATAGACCACTACCAGTCTGTGGCCCGAGGGTTGGGGACCCCAATGTAGAGGGCCAAGTGGCAAGGCATGATGGGCAGCCTCTGACCAACAGCTGGCCAGATACTGAGGACCTCAAGGCCCTAGAAGGAACTGAACTCTGCCAACACCACACAATTTGGAAGAGGATTCTTCCCTAGTCAAGCTTCAGATGAGACCACATGCCCAGCCAACACCTTTCTTGGCTGCAACTTTGTGAGACTCTGAAATAGAGAACCTTACTAAACTTAGCCTGAATACCTACGTGTAGAAACTGTGAGAAGATAAATACGTGCAGGTGTTTTTCTTTGTGGTGTTTCAGCTCACCGCAACCTCCGCCTCCCGGATTCAAGCAATTTTCCTACCTCAGCCTCCGAGTAGCTGGGATTACAGGTGCCCGCCACCATGTCCAACTAATTTTGATATTTTTAATAGAGATGGGGTTTTGCCACATTGGCCAGTCTGGTCTCGAACTCCTGACCTCAGGTGATCCACCTGCCTCTACCTCCCAAAGTGCTGGAATTACAGGTGTGAGCCACCATGCCTGGCCAGTATGTGTAGTTTTAAGTACAAAGCTTGGGACAATATTGTTATATAGGAATAGATGACCTCAAAGAGGAAATTAATGTTTACAGTGTCTAAATTAATGGACTTCATGAAGTTGAAGAAACACCTCACCAACCTGCCAATGTTTGTTCTTATATTCATTCTTCATGAGAGAAAGAACTTGCTTTTTCTCAGCTTCTCAGAATTTTCTAGAACCCAAGTAGATAAGTGCCACTATTGGAGATAATCAAGTGATTACATTTCTCATGACATCTAGATGCAATAATGTTTGATAGCCATCAGAGAAGCTACTGAATCAAGCCACTCTCTAAACATAAAGCATTACAAAAAGAGGAACAAGAAACCAGGTAACTCACAAAGGTTCTCTTACTAGAAAATGCTTTTGAGAAGATGGACAGAATAGTTTCAGAAAAGATTCCTGACAAATTGTTTGTTTGAGTGGTCTCAAATTTTACAATGAAGAAATCACCACTCAACTACACACACTATTTTATTTCTTCTCCAGACATATTTTAGCCTGATACACGAATATGAGTTAAATTATTCAGAAAATCTTTGAGTGTGCAGCTCTAGGTATTTGAAAATATTCAAAAGAAGGTTTCACAACTTTTAAAGGGCATTATGGTCATTTTGCTAAATAAAATGAGCCCTCAAGAAAATACTATTTTCGGGTGACAAAGTGATAATGAAAGAAATGTGCTTAAAATGGACAACAAATATGCCTTTCAAACTGGAATGATTAAATAAAGATATGCCTGTGGAAGTGATTGAAACTAGAGAAGTGCTGAAATTCAGGGCTGTGCTCAGAACATCTAAATAGCTTTAGCAATGTCTGCCAGGAAAATCAAACTTCATTTAAAAATTTTTCTTAGAATTTCTTCATGTCAGTGACATTCTGTGTGTGAGGGCTCCGTTAGCATACAATCTAACAGAAGCTGTGTACAGCTGATTGGGGAAAGAATACCATGGTTTACTCTGGTATTTTAAAATGTGCTATCCTCTCCTTGTGTTCTGAATATTTCTGTTCATGGAAATGTGATTTTTTTTTAACAAGAGCATTTCTTTATGACATTTTAGATCTTAGACATTCAATTTGCCCTACTAAGCCCAAGCAAAGGGCTTTTAAATGAGGAAGGAGAAAACAGAGTAAAGCTCCACAGTCATGTGACTGGAAGTGGTTTCTCACCTTGACATTTTTCTTTGACAATGAAAGAAAAGAATGAGTGGGTCACAATTACTTCCTGAACATAAAGGCAAAAAGAATGATGGGGAAAAAATATGTTCATGTGTGAGACATTCACATTTGTAGTCTCCTTAATGGTGTAGATGTGTAGTATTACTTTTATCATTCAGAGTTTTGGTTTGGTCAAGGGCAGACTGCATATATGACAGTGGTCCCAGAAAATTTTCATACCAGATTTTTACTGTGCCTTTTCTATGTTTAGCTATGTTTAGCTACACACCATTGTGTCCCAAATGCCTACAGTATTCAGAAAAGTAACACGCTGTACAGGTTTGTAGCCCATGAACAATGAGTTCTAGGTTTGTGCCCATCTTACACCACCTAGGTTTGTGTAAGCCCACTCTAGGATGTTCCCACAATGACAAAACACGTGACTATGCACGTCTCAGTTCAGGTCCCCATCGATAAGTGACACATAACTGTAATTAACTTTTTATAGTTCTATTTTTCCCTATGACATCAAATGATGAATTAAACAGAATTTGATCAGTTCCTGGATTTGCCTGGATAAGGCATATCTTCTTTACAATGAGATAGGAGATGTTCACTTCCTCAGAAATTCTCAAAGGACTTTTTATAGTGATCTCCTTGACTTGTTTTGTCACACTCCAAGAGAAGGACAATAGGAAAAAATGACAAGAAAAATTTTAATATCGGTTTAAATATTTTGAAAAAATAAAAACCTAGAGGTTGGACCCTTATACATTTGGAAGAAAATAAAATTGGATTGTCTTACACTATACGGGCCAATGTTCTGCCAACGTGTTTGTTTGGATTAACTCAATTTTACTACTCATATCCACAGTTTTATCACTTCCTCTAACATGAATAATACCCTGGTAGATCAAAGATTTAAACTTTATCAGTACAATAAAGTTACATATAAAAATGTGAGAGATTATGTGCCCAATCTCTGGGGTGAAGGGTGTAGAATTTTTTAACCAAGATGGCATACCAAAAACAGTAAGAGAAAAGGTAGATATTTTAATATTTAAAACGACTATTTTTACAGGAAAGAGTACTGCAAACACAGTAAAAAAAATATTTGCAATTTAGAAATTAATAACTGTAACAAAACTTTTGCAAATTGATACGAAGGCAAAAACTATTCACTTAAAAAGTGGGCAAACAATATGAAGTAGCAATTGATAGAGACGCAAACTCACGTGGCCAGCAACCATCTGAAAAGATGTTCAAATTTACTTGTTGGAAAGATGAATGTGAATTATAGTTAAAAAATGAGGTATCACTGTAAAACTAGCACAGTATCTGAAGTTAAAAACCTATGTTCATCCAATAAAGAAATGAGGAATTGCAGACACTTTAGAAAGCAAATAGGCATTATCTAGTAAAATAAACACACACACACACACACACACACACACACACACATATTGATAAAGAATGTCTGCTGCTCTACACACACACACACACACACACACACTGATAAAGAATGTCTGCTGCTCTCCAAGAATCTATGTTTCCTCTTCTTATTGGGCATGTGGTTAGATTGCAATTTCTGGCCTCACTTTACAGATATATCCAATGACTGTGAGCAGGATTGTTGTGGCAGGATTGGTGTGTGCTTCTTCCAGGCCCAGCCCATCTAAACCTCCCATACTTGGTATATGCTCCTCTGTGCTCTTTTCTCCTTCCAGCTGTCTAAGCTGGTGAGTGAGGGTGCCCCTGAAGATGGCAGAGCCCGAGTTATCCTGCCCAGCCTACTCTGTCACACGATTTGACCTGGTAATTCATCTCTTGGGCATCTATCCTAAGGAATGAAAAGCACCAGTGCGTATGGAAATATGTACAAGGATAATTATTCCAGCATTATTCATAGTTGTTAGAATTTTAGAAAACTGGAAACAAATGGAATGACTGTGAATAGGGATAGACTGAATAAATTATGGTAAATCCACACTTTAGAATATTTTGTAGTCATTAAAAAGAGTAAGTTAGGATCACACCATTTGACTTGAATGGATTTTCAAGAACTTTTGTTGAAAGGGAAGAACGAGTTGTAAGAAAGATATTTATTGTGTGTATTAGGCTACTCAGGCTGCCATAACAAAATACCACAGACTAGATGGCTTAAACCATAGAAATTTATTTTCTCATCGTTCTGGAGGTTGGAAGTCTGTGATTAGGCTCCCATTATGGTGGGTTTGTGGGGAAGACTCTCTTCCTGTCTTGTAGATGATAATATGGTTTGGATTTGTGTCCCTGCCCAAATCTCATGTCAAATTGTAATACCCAGTGTTGAAGGAGGGTCCTAGTGGGAGTTGATTGGATCATGAAGGAGGATTTTCCCCTTGCTGTTTTTGTGATAGTGAGTGAATTCTCATGAGATCCAGTTGTTTAAAAGTGGGTGGCACCTCCCCATTCTCTCTCTCGCTCCTGCGCCAGCCGTGTAAGACATGACTCCTTCCTCTTCACTTTCTGCCATGGCTATAAGTTTCTTGAGGCCTCCCCAGCCCTGCTTCTGCACAGCCTGTGGAATCGTGAGCCAATTAAACCTCTTTTCTTTATAAATTACCCAGTCTCGGGTAGTTCTTTATAGCAAGGGGAGAATGAACTAATACAGATGGCTACCTTCTCATTGTGCCCTCACATGGCAGATAGTGAGAAAAAGATCTTCCTTTTCATTGTTTTATTTTTTATTTTTTATTTTTTTTTTGAGATGGAGTCTCACTCTGTCATCCAGACTAGAGTGCAGTGGCACAATCTTGCCTCACTGTAACCTCCACCTCCCTGGTTAGTTCAAGCAATTCTTCCACCTCAGCCTCCCTAATAGCTGGGATTACAGGTGCACACCACCACGCCCGGCTAATTTTTTTTTTTTTTTATGTTTAGCAGAGACAGGTTTCACCGCCTTGGAGGGCAGATTGCCTGAGGTCAGGAGTTCTTTCCCTTCTTATAAGGAGATAGTCCTATCAAATTAGAGTGCCACCCTTATGACCTCATTTAACATTAATTATCTCCTAAAGACTCCATCTCCAGCAATCATCACTTTGGTGGTTAAGGCTTCAACATATGAGTTCGGGGTTGGTAGGAGGGGACACCATTCAGTTGGTAGCAATATCAAAGACCAAAACACCTTAGATATGTGCCTATGTTCACATATACATATATTCATTTAATATAATTACAAATGCATGGAAAATATATCTATATACTCAGTTGTAAATTGGTTTCCTTGTGTTAGTGTTGGGGGCATGGAGGTTAAGTGGCAATATTAGAATAAGACAGAAGGAGATTTTACTTAACACCCATTAAGTAAAAGTGTAAATAAAAATTAAAGAGAACATACAAAAAAAGAGATACATGTAAATTTATAATTGAGGGATTTTTATATGTAAAATCAATCAGTAACAAAGTTAGATCATGCGTGTGTACACATATAAAATAGTTAGTTCTCTCTGTGCTGCCTGAGAACCCCTTCCTCTCTTCCTCACTATCCCTCTATTTAATTGTCTTAAAATAAGATCTGTACAAGGAGCTATTTCTTGGCATTACAATTTTATTTGCTTAATCACTGACTTGCAGAAATTGCCCTTATACATAAATAAATGAAAAGAACCAGTAGAAGAAGCACAAGTATATAATATTGAAAATTCTATGTACTTCCCATGTTCTCACCTAAAGGAATGAAGTAAGAATATTAAGCTTCAGTTTTGTGGAGGATATTTGTCATCTCAAAAGACACCTGAGTACGGAAGTAAGCAAACATTTGCCAAGAAGAGATATAATTCTGCCACATACAAATTATTCACCAAGACAAAGAGCTTAGGGCAAGAGGTAGTAATGGGGTTGAGGTTTTTTATTTTATTTGTTTCATTTGGGCATATGCCCAGACAGTATAGGTCAAAGGTTTAATGACTCTGGATGCAACTTTGAGCAGCTTACTTGAGACACTGGAGTGTCCTTCATAAGAAATTTTGTCCACTGCTGCTCCACAATTAAACAAATTTCATAAATTTCATAGCACAAAATTTCTCCAGCACAGAGAGGGAAGACAACCTTACTGACCTTAGACTTTACTGGCAACACAAAAGCCTCAAAGCAGTTTTATTTGAAGGCAAGATCCAAGTATCCACAGAAGCTAAGGATAGTAGCCAATTTATCACCAAGGGCATAGCTAATATTTTCTTTTCTATTAAATTTTTAGGGACAGTGCAAGCTAGGAACAAAATTATGTGCTTGTCTTCACATTTTTTATCTTCCACCTTGGTCCACCTTTCCAAAAATTATAGGGCCATGTTTATCTGGTTCTAGAAACATTGTTTGTTGCAGGGTTAATTGGAAACTATGTTTGAAGGAAAATTCCTGCTCCTTCGTTTTCACAAGTAACTCCAGTGGTCAAATTAATTTGATTATTTATCCTGTTAAGGTAACAATGTGGTTATTAAGCGTTCTTCTATGCCAGTTGGACATTTGAGATGTACTCATTAATAAAAAGTGTAGATTATATAATACTTAGCTCTCAGATGTGCTGTAAGTTTGTAATTTTTACAGTAATGTGCCTGGAACATTATATGGAGTCGATAAGTTAGTCAAATGGCATCTAGTAGCTGTGCAATCCTGGTCAAATTACATATTTTCCTAAGTCTCAATGTCCTCATACATAAAAGAAATATTGATAAATTCTCCCTTGTTAGGTCATTGGGAAGAGCGTATTAATATATGTGAAAATACAAGTAATTATGTACTACAATAATAAAGAATAATAAAAACAACATTGTGGAAGGGCATTAGTTTATATTTTTAGCTCTAGGTATCAGAATCCTGAGTGAAATTTATTGTCCACTAGTAAAAAAAAAAAGTGCTATTCATTTTATTTTTTCATTTTTATTTTTGATACAGGGGGTACATGTGCTGGTTTTGTTGCCTGGGTATATTGAGTGATGCTGAGATTTGGGTTAAGAATCACTCAGGTGCTGAGCATAATATCCAACAGTTAGTTTTTCTACCCTTTCCCCCAATTTCTTCCCCCTTCTAGTAGTCCCCAGTTTCTATGGTTGCCATCTTTATATACAGACGTACCCAGTGCTTAGCTCCCACTTATAAGTGAGAACATGTGCTATTTGGTTTTCTGTTCCTGGGTTCATTCATTTAGAATTATGGCCTCCAGCTGCATCTATGTTACTGCAAAGGACATAATTTCATTCTTTTTTTGTGGTTGCATAATATTCTATGGTGCATATTTTCTTTGTCTAATCCTCTGTTGATAGGCACATAGGTTGATTCCATGTCTTTGCTGTTGTGAACCATGCAGCGATGAACTTATGAGTGCATGTGTGGTTTTGGTAGAACAATTTGTTTTCTTTTAGATATATACCCAGTAATGGAATTGCTAGGTCAAATGGTATTTCCCTTTTAAGT
Organism: Rhinopithecus bieti; assembly: GCF_001698545.2. Taxonomy (NCBI): domain Eukaryota; kingdom Metazoa; phylum Chordata; class Mammalia; order Primates; family Cercopithecidae; genus Rhinopithecus; species Rhinopithecus bieti. Next base: position 3,682,938 of record NW_016809834.1, on the reverse strand, counting down.
TCTTTGAGAAATCTCCAAACTGCTTTCTTCAGTGGCTGAACTAATTTACATTCTCACCAACAATGTTTAAACATTCCCTTTCCTCCATAGCCATGCTAGCATCTGTTGATTTTGACCTTTTCATTGTAGCCATGCTGACTGGTATGAGATGGTATCTCATTATGACTTGGATTTGCATTTCTCTGATGATTAGTAATGTTAAGCATTTTTTCATGTTTGTTTGGCTGCTTGTACGATTTCTTTTGAGAAGTGTCTGTTCATGTATTTGCCCATTTTTTGATGGGGTTATTTATTTATTTTTCTTGTTGAATTAAGTTCCTTTTAGATGACTCTGGATATTAGATCTTTGTCAGACACATAGTTTATAAATACTTAATCCAATTGTGTGAGTTATCTGTTTACTCTGTTGATAATTTCTTTTGCTGTACGGAAGTTCTTTAGATTAATTAGGTCCTACTTGTCAACTTTTGTTTTAGTTGCAATTGCCTTTGAGGACTTAATCGTAAATTATTTTTCCAAGGCTGATGTCCAGAATGGTGTTTCCTAGGCTTTCTTCTAGGACTCTTATAGTTTGAGGTCTTACATTTAAATCTTTAATCTATCTTGAGTGAATTTTTTTAAATGGTGAAAGGTAGGGGTCCAGTTTCATTCTTCTGCATATGGCTAGCCAGTTATCCAGCACCATTTACTGAACAGGGAGTTCTTTCCCCATTGCTTATCGTTGTTGACTTTCCTAAAGATCAGATGGCTGTAGAAATGTAGCTTTATTTCTGGGTTCCCTAACCTATTCCGATGGCCTATGTGCCTGTTTTGGTACCAGTAGTATCATGCAGTTTTGGTTACTCTAGTCCGATAGTATAATTTGAAGTCAGGTGATATGATGCCTCTGACTTTTTTTCTTTTTGCTTAAGCTATTGGGATATTTTCAGGTTCCATGTAAATTTTAGAATAGTTTTTCCAACTGTGTGAAAAAATGACACTGATTGTTTGAAAGGAATAACATTTAATCTATATATTGCTTTAGGTAGTATAGTCATTTTAATGATATTGATTCTTCCAATTCATAAGCACGAACTGTTTTTCCATTTGTTTGTGTCATCCATGATTTATTTTAGCAGTGTTTTGTAGTTTCCTTTGTAGAGATCATTCGCCTTCTTGATTAGCTATATTCCTAGGTATTTTATTATTATTTTTTGGCTATTGTAAATGAGATTGCATTCTTGATTTCATCCTCAACTTGAAGATTATTGGTATGTAGAAATGCTTGTGATTTTTGTACATTGATTTTGTATCCTGAAACTTTACTAACATTGTTCATCAGTTCCAGGGGCTTTTTGACAGGCTTTAAGGTTTTCTAGATGTAGGATCATAAATCTATGAAGAAAGATAGTTTAACTTCTTTTCCTATTTGGATGCCTTTTATTTTTTTTCTCTTGCCTGATTGCTCTGACTAGCACTTCCAGTACTAGGTTGAATAGGAGTGGTGAGAGTGGTCATCCTTGTCTTGTTCCAGTTCTCAAGGGGAGCGCTTCCAAGTTTTCCTTGTTTAGTATGATTTTGACTGTGGGTTTGCCATAGATGGCTCTTATTCTGAGCTACGCTTCTTTGATGCCTAGTTTATTGAGTATTTTTATCACGAAAGGATTTTGAATTTTACAAAAGCTTTTCTGAATCTTTTGAGATGATCATATGCTTTTTGTTTTCAATTCTATTTATGTGGTGAATCACATTTATTGATTTGTGTATGTTGAACCAATCTTGCGTCCTAGGAATAAAGCCTACGTAACTGTGGTGAATCAATATATTTACGTGCTGTTGAATTCAGTTTGCTATAATTCTGTTGAGGATTTTTGAATCTATGTTCATCAGGGATACTGGCCTGAAGTTTTCCTTTCTCAATGTGTTTTTGCCAGGTTTGGGCATGGCAGTGATGCTGGTTCATAGAATGAGTTAAGAAGGAATCTGTCTTCCTTGGTTTTATCAAATAGTTTCAGTTATATTGGTACCAGCTCTTCTTTGCATGTCTGGCAAAACTTGGTTGTATATCCATCCACTCCAGGGCTTTTTTGGTTGATAGGATTTTTATTACTGATTCAATTTCAGAACTTGTTATTGGTCTGTTCAGGGTTTCAATTCCTTCCTGATTCCATCTTGGGAGATTGTGTTTTTTGAGGAATTTATCCATTTCCTCTTGAATTTCCAGTTTATGTGAGTAGAAGTGTGTGTTTATAATAGTCTCTGAGGATCTTTTGTATTTCTGTGGATTGGTGGTAATGCCAGCTTTGTCATTTCTGATTGGGCTTATTTGGATCTTCATTTATTTTTTCTTTGTTAATATAGCTAGTGGCTTATTGATGTTGTTTATCCTTTCAAAGCATCAACTTTTGGTTTTTATTGATACTTAGTATGGATTTTTGAGTCTGCATTTCATTCAGTTCTGCCCTGATTTTAGTCATTTCTTTTCTTCTGCTAGCTTTATACTTGGCTTGTTCTTGTTTTGCTAGTTGGTTTAGGTGTGATGTTAGATCATTAATTTGAGATCTTTCTAACTTTTTGAAGTAGCATCTAATACTCTAAACTTTTCTCTTAACACTGATTTGCTACATCCCAGAGATTTCAGGAGGTTTTGTCTCTGTTTTCATTTATTTTAAACAATATTTTTATTTCTGCCTTAATTTCATGGTTTACCCAAAAGTTACTCAGGAGCAAGTTGTTTAACTTTCACATAACTGTGTGGTTTTGAGAGATCTTCTTGGTATTGATTTCCATTTCTATTCAACTATGTTCTCAAAGTATGGTTCATGTATTTCAAGTTTTAAAAAAATTATTGAGACTTGCTTAATGGTTGAGCATATGCTCAATCTTGAAGTATGTTCTGTATGAATGTATATTCTGTGGTTGATGGGTGGAGTATTTTGTAGATGTCTATTAGGGCGAAGTGGTCAAGCATCTAGTTTAAATGCAGAAACTCTTTGTTAGTTTCTGCCTTGATGACCTGTCTAATGCTGACAGTGGGATATTGAAATCCCCCACTACTTATTACATTTTTTATTTTTTGGGGTACATAGGAGATGTATATATTATAGGGTACATTAGATATTTTGATATAGGCGTGCAATGTGTAATAATCACATCATGTAAAATGAGATATCAATTCCCTCAAGCATTCATTTATCTTTTGTGTTATAAACAACCCAACTGTAATTTTTTAGTTGTTTAAAATGTATAGTTAAATTATTATTGACTAGAGTCACCCTGTTGTGCTATCAAATACCAGGTCTTATTCATTCTTTCAAATTATTTTTGTACCAATTAACCATTCCCATTTCTGCTGCCATTGTCCCACTACTCTGCCCAGCCTCCAGTAATCATCCTTCTACTCTCTGTCTCCATTTGTTCAATTGTTTTGATTTTTAGATCTCACAAGTGAGAATATCCAATGTTCATCTTTCTGTGCCTGGGTTATTTCAATTAACATAATGGATCCAGTTCCATCAGTGTTGTTGTAAATGACACGATCTCATTTTTTATGGCTGCATAGTACTCCGTTGTATATAGGTACCACATTTTATTTATTCATTCATTGATTAACAGTTAGATAACTTCTAAATTTTGGCTATTATGAATAGTATTGCATGAAACATGAAAGTGTAGGTATGTATTTGATATACCAACTTCCTTTCTTTTGGGTATTCACTCAGCAGTGAGATTGCTGGATTTTATGGTAGGTCAATTTTTAGTTTTTTGAGAAACCTCCAAATTGTTCTCCATAGTAGTTGTACTAATTTACATTCCCAAAAACAATGTGTGAGAATTTCCTTTTCTCCACATCCTCACCAGCATTTGTTATTGCCTGTCTTTTGGATAAAAGTCATTTTACCTGGGGTGAGATTATATTTCATTGTAGTTTTGATTTTCATTCCTCTGATGATCAATGATTTTGAGCACTTTTCATGTGCATGTTTATCATTTCTATGTCTTCAAATCTCTTGCCCATTTCTAAATCAGGTTAGTAGATTTTTTTTTTTTTTTTTTTTTTTTTTTTTTTTTTTTTTTTTTTTTTTTTTTTCCTGTAGAGTTGTTTGAGCTCCTGATGTATTCTGGTTATTAACCTCTTCTTAGTTTGGTAGTTTGTAAATATTTTCTCTCATTCTGTGGGTTGTCTCTTCACTTTATTGTTTCTTTTGCAGGGCAGAAGTTTTTTTAACTTGATGTGATCTGTTTTGTCCATCTTTGCTTCAGTTGCCTGTGCTTGCGGGATAGTACTCAGAAAATTTTTCTCATCCCATATCCTGAAGATCTTTCCAATGGTTTCTGTAGTAGTTTCATAGTTTGAGGTCTATGAATTAACTCATTAATGCATTTTGATTTAATTTTTATATATAGTGAGAGATAGGGGATCTGTTTTTATGCTTCTGTTTATGGATATTCAGTTTTCCTAGCATCACTTATTGAAAAGACTCTCTTTTCCCTAGTACTTGGCAACTTTGTCAAAAATGAGTTTGCCATAAGTGTGTGGATTTGTTTCTGGGTTCTGTACTCTGTTGCTTTGGTTTATGTGTCTGTTTTTATCCCAGTACCATGCTGTTTTGGTTACTATAGCTCTGTGGTATAATTTGAAGTTAGGTAATGTGATTCCTTCAGTTTTATTCTTTTTGCTTAGGATAGATGTGACTATTCTAAGTCTTTTGTGGCTCCAGATCAATTTTAGGGTTATTTTTTCTATTTCTGTGAGGAATGCCATTGGTATTTTGATAGAGATTGCATTGAATTGGTAGATTGCTCAGGGTAGTATAGACATTTTTAACAATATTGATTCCTCCAATCCATGGACATGGAATATCTTTCCAGTTTTGATGCCCTCTTTAATATATTTCATCAATGTTTTATAGTTTTCATTGTAGAGATCTTTCACTTCCTTAATTCCTAGGTATTTAATTTTATCTGCAGCTATTGTAAATGGAATTGCTTTTTTGACTTCTTTTTCATTTTGCTCACTGTTGGCATATAGAAATGCTACTGATACTTGTATGTTGATTTTATATCCTGTCACTTTAGTCAATTTGTTTATCAGTTCTAATAGTTTTCTGATGGAGTCTTTAGGATTTCCAAATATAAGATCATATCATCTGCAAATAAGGAAAATTTGTATGAAAATTTCTTCCTTTCCAATTTGTATGCTCTTTCTTTTATTCTCTTGTCTGATTGCTCTAGTTGGAGGTACTATTTTGAGTAACACTGGTGAAAGTGGACATGCTTGTCACGTTTCAGATCTTAGAGGAAAGGCCTTCAGTTTCTCCTCATTCAGTATGATCCTAGTTGTGGGTTTGTTGTATATGGCTTCTACTATGTTGAGGCATGTTCCTTCAATATCCAGTTTTTTGAAGTTTTTTTATTTTTTAATCATGAATTGATATTAAATTTTGTCAACTGCTTTTCTAGCATCAGTTAAAATGGTCATATAATTTTTGTCCTTCATTCTGTTCCTATGATGTATCCCATTGATTAATAGGTGTATGTTGAACCATCCTGGCATTCCAGGGATAAATTCCACTTGGTCATGATGAATAATACTTTTAATGTGTTTTTGAATTCAGTTTGCTAGTATTTTGTTGAGGATATTTGCAACAATTTCATCAGGGATATTGGCATATAGTTTTATTTTTTTGAAGTGTCTTTGTCTGGTTTTGGTATCAGGGTAATACTGGCCTTGTAGAATGAGTTTGAAATTATTACCGTTCCTCTGTTTTTTTGGAATAGTTTGAGTAGGATTGGTGTTAGTTCTTGTTTAAGTGTTTAGTAGGATTCAGCAGAGAAGCCATCAGACCCCAGGCTTTTCCTTGCTGGGAGACTTTTGATTACTGTTTCAATCTCATACCTGGTCTGTTCAGGTTTTGGATTTCTTCTTGATTCAATTTTGGTAGATTGTATGTATCTAGAAATTTGTCCTTTTATTCTACATTTTCCATTTTATTGACATTTAGTTGCTTTTAGTAGCCATTAATGATCCTTTGAGTATCAGTTGTAATGTCTACTACTTTATCTCCGATTTTATTTATTTGGTCCTCTCTTTTTTTCTCAATCTTGTTAAAGGTTTGTCAATTTTGTTTGACTTCCAAAAACTAAAGTTTCGTTTCATTTATCTTTTGGATTGTTTCATTCATTTCAATTTAATTTATTTCTGCTCTGATCTTTATTATTTATTTTTGTCTTCTGAAGTCCTCCACTACTATTGTGGGGCTGTCTAAGTCTTTTTGTAGGTATTGAAGCACTTATTTTAAGATTATGTGTGGTCCAATGTTGGGTGTGTATATATTTAGGATAGTTAAGTCTTCTTGTTAAATTAAACCCTTTGTCGTTATGTAATGCTTTTCTTTGTCTTTTTTGATCATTGTTGATTTAAAGTCTATTTTGTCTGAAATTAGGATAGGAATTCCTTATCTTTTTTGTTTTCCATTTTCTTGGTAGATTTTTCTCCATCTCTTTATCTTGAGCTTATGGGTATCATTGCATGTGAGATAGCTCTCTCAAAGATAGCATAAAGTTGAGTCTTAACTTCTTTATCAAACTTGCCACTCTGTGCCTTTTAAATGGGGGCATTTAGTCCATTTATGTTCAAGGCTAATATTGATATGTACTAATACTGATATGTACTACAAATATTGATATTTATGTCCAAGGCTAATATTGATACGTACTGCCATTGTGTTGTTTGCTGGGTATCACACAGACTTGATTGTGTAATTGCTTTACAGTGTTAACTGTCGATGTTTTTAAGTGTGGTTTTGTGTTGACCTCTAACAGTCTTTCATTTCTATGCTTAGCACTTCTTTAATGACCTGTTGTAAGGTAGGTCCGGTGCTTACAAATTCACTTAGCATTTACTTGGCTAAAAAGGATCTTATTTCTTCTTTATTTATGAAGCTTAAAGCTTAGTTTGGATATAAAGTTTTGTTTGAAATTTATTTTCTTTAAGAATGCTAAAAAAAAAAAAAAAAAGATAACCAGTAACTTTTTTATTGGAGGTCTTATTTCTCAAAGACCTGTTTATCCTGATGATGTTACTGAAGCTTCTGATAAATCTGCATCAATAAAATCTGTTGTATTCATCAATTA
>NW_016809834.1:3660718-3673805 GCF_001698545.2 Rhinopithecus bieti | reverse complement strand
TTTTTTTTTGAGACAGAACCTCACTTTGTTGCCCAGGCTGGAGTACAGTGGCACAATCTTGTCTCTGGCTCATTGCAAGCTCTGCCTTCTGGGTTCACACAATTCTTGTGCCTCAGCCTCCTGAATAGCTGGGATCACATGACCACATCTGGCTAATTTTTGTATTTTTAGTAGAGATGGGGTTTCACCATGTTGGCCAGGCTGGTCTTGAACTCCTGACCTCAGGTAATCCACCCACCTTGGCCTCACAAAGTGCTGGGATTACAGGCGTGAATCATTGTGCCTGGCCTGAAATGTTTTATACTGCTTGATTCAGTATACTGATAAAGGTTTCAATTGTATTTTTGAAATTCCTTAAATGAGTTTTTTTCTTTTTTTCTTTTCTTTTCTTTTTTTTAAATTTCAGAAGCTCTGATTGATTTATTTGATTTGATTTATTTTAAGTTGTTTATCTCTAAAGAGATAAACATTTCCTGGATTGCTTTAGATGTTTTTGTGTATTGATTTTCAATCTTGTCTTGGATTTAATTGCACCTTCTAGCAATCCATGAGTTGAAATCTTTATCTGTCATTTCTGAATTTCCATTTTAGTTAGGAACCAATGCCAGAGAGCTAGTGCAATCATTTGGTGGTTTCATTATGCTTATATTTTTCATGGTGCCTGAATTTTTGCACTAGTTTCTTATCATCTGAAGATGCTGGCACTTCTAATTTTTGTAATTATTTTTGTGCAGGTAGGACTTTTTTGTTTTCATTCTCTCACTATAATATTGCAGGGTTGTTTTGCCCACCTTTTCTTTCCTGCCTTCATAGGGGGTCCAACAGAAGGAATGCTGCGTAGGGTCTTTTGGTTTTGCTCTTAATAGCCCTATGCACTTTTTTTTAGTAGGTTTCATATTGGGCTGTGAAGTTTGACATACAAATCTGTAGCTGATAGCCAGCACTAGGTTAAGAGTGGGCTGTAGCCAATGTGGCTGGGTATATACTTAATCCTTGTTTACCTGGCAGTTGCTCTCCGTTGCCTCAGGCAATGGACCGATTTCTCAAATGTGCAGTGGTCTGAGCTCCCTTCTGACCCCTGGGGAGCCGGGAACCATGAAGGGCAGGGCTAGATTAGGCGGGTCGACCTACAGGTCCACTGATGGCAGGCATATGTACCAGCAATGAGGAAGTGTCCTGTGGGTGACTACTAAGTGCCCAGAGGTTTGCCTAGGCATGCAGCTGGGAAACCTCTCATCCCCAAGTTCTCTGTACAGGGGCTGCTCTCTGTTCTGTATCCTAAATTCCTAATCCAGGAGAATGGGTGCTCCAGATAGCTGGAGATCTGCCTGGGCATGGAGCAGAGAGGGCTGCCCTACACCAGGGGCTCTGTATAAGAGGGTGGGGTGACTCAGGCTGTTGTCCAGGTGAGCTGGTGCTCTGAATGCCTAGAGATCTGGCTGGGTGTGGAGGAAAAAGGGCTCCCCTACACCACAATCTATGTCCAGGAGTGGTGGAGTGACTCAGGCTGCTGAAGCAGATGAGAAGGTGCTCTGAATTTCTGGAGATTTGCCTGGGTGTGAAGCAGAAAAGACCTCCCTGCACCAGGATCTCTGCACAGGAAGGGTGGGGTGAATCAGGTGGCCGATCCAGGTGAGCAAGTGCTCTAATTACCTGGAGATCTTCCTGGGTGTGGAGCGGAGGCACTGCCAACCCCCCTTCACCATGATCTCTGTCCAGGAAGGGTGGGGCAGCTGAGGCTGCTGTCCAGGCAAATGAGTGATTCAACTAGCTGGATTTCTGCCTGGGGCTGGAGTGAAGTGGGCCTAGTTGCACCACAACATCAGGGTGGGGCAGAGGAGGGCGCCTAGCTGTGGCACATGCGGATTAGTTCCATGTTGTTCAGCTGGCCCTGGCTGCAAATCTCCCCAACCAGCAGAAACTTCAGCTGTAGCAGCTCTACTACCACCCCAGGCTTGTGACAGGAAAGAGCACAATTCCAGCAGTGACTGCTGAGGTGCCTTTTACTGTTCTGGCTGTGAAGCTTCCTACCCTACTCCAGAACAGGTGCTCCAGTGTCTGGCCCAAGGCTAAAATACCTGCACGGCCATGCTGCCAAGTTGTCAAAGAATAGCTGACTTTGCATGCATCTGGATTAAAAATGGTATCTTGCTCTTGGTCCCGGATCTGGGAAAATGTCTGCAGCTTTTCTTGGTATCTTTGTCTCACAGCATCTCCAAGCCTCTCCTCATGTTAGCTCCAGTGCTTGGGAATAACAAAGGTCTGGGTTGTTTGGATCCCCAGTAGAAAGGAGAGTGACAGAAGGAGGCTCTTTGCCTGGAACTTCACTCACTTTTATCAGCTGTGTGCCGACACAAGGGTTGTTTGTCGGCATTATCCTCTGTGGGATCTGGGGTGTCCTTCACAATTCCAGTGGACTCTCATTTTTCTTTTTGAAGTAAAGCACACAGAGTTGATCTTTACATACTATCTTGCTATTTCCAAGTGGCTGAGGTACACTAAAAGCCTCTAGTCTGCCATCTTGGGGGAAAAAAAACTCTTACTGATTTTAGCATGTAGTTTTAGCTTGTCTCATTTCTGGTTTAAAACATTCTTACCTCCCTTTTTCCCCTTCAGTCACTTCACTTTTAGTTTGCACTACAATATTAAATTATATATATCTTTGTAAATAATTTAAAATTAAGTAAAGGTTGGATACCAAACATATATACAAACATCCTCAATTACCATGTTAGGTCATAGGTAGATTTATATGGTCCAGATACTATCAATCTTCTAATAACATTTCCCAGAATATGTTGGGCAGAGTATTAAATGGGTCTTCTAAATATAGAGTTCTGAGATTTTAAAACTTGGGAAAGTATCTGATTAAACAAAGTCAAACAATTTCTTCACTATAGTTCTTTTCAGAGCTTTTATATGCTATGATGAGTTATCATATACAGTCAGGGATACAGGGCACAGCATTACTCAAACTTAGTTTTCGCTTTCTCAGAATTTTATTGAAAAACGTGGATTATTTGAGAATAACTGAATGCACACTTCTCATCTCCTTTCCAAGAGTGACATGAGAGTGAGAACCTGGGTCACTGTTGGTCAGGGATTTCACAGAATGTAAAACCCAGGCTCACTGTGCTTAGGAAAGTCCTGCCATGGGGAAACGGCCTACATCAAACCATGCCCATTGTCTCCTCAAAATATTTACCAGATTTTGAGGTTGCAGAGTGCAATGCTAGAGAGTTGGGCTAGGAAATTGAATGACAGAACTAAATTTCCTCAAGTACTTTATAATGAATGAGATAAAGTTCCATCATCCTCTAAATCAAAAGCCCAAGAAAGCCGTGCCCTAAAAACAGGGGACACCCGAGATAGATTCAGTTTTACCAAAATGGCAATGCAGCCAGGTCCAGCTGAATCCCTGATTGAGGTAATCAGCCTCTCATTCTATTTGTTTAAAAGAAAAAAAGGGTAATATCTCTGGACAAAATAACATTTCTATGTTTATTTTATAGATAATGACAAAACTGAATAAAAAAATCACTGAACAGGCCAGGTACAGTGGCTCACACCTGTAATCTCAGCACTTTGGGAGGCTGAGGCAGGTGGATCACCTGAGGTCAGCAGTTCAAGACCAGCCTGGCTAACATGGTGAAACCCTTTCTCTACTAAAAACAGAAAAATTAACCAGGCATAGTGGTAGGTGCCTGTAGTCCTAGCTACTTGGGTGGTCCAGACAGGAGAATTGCCTGCACTTGGGGGGTGGAGGTTGCAGTGAGCCAAGATCATACCAGTACACTCCAGCCTGGGTGACACAGTGAGACTCTGTCTCAAAAAAAAAAAAAAAAAAAAGTAATAAACATTGACAGAGAAAACAATAATCAGAACAACAAAACAATGAGCAACATAAAACACAGACACCAAATGATTACATTATTAAAATCTGCATTTTACTTAAAGTGCCAGAATACATGTGCAGAACGTGCAGGTTTGTTACATAGGTATACATGTGCCATGGTGGTTTGCTGCACCTATTGACCCATCCTCTAAGTTCCCTCCCCTCACCCCCCATCCTCCCAACAGGCCCTGGTGTGTATTGTTCCCCTCCCTGTGTCCATGTGTTCTCATTGTTCAACTCCCACTTATAAGTAAAAACATGCGGGGTTTCGTTTTCTGTCCCTGTGTTAGTTTGCTGAGGATGATTGCTTCCAGCTTCATCCATGTCCCTGCAAAGGACATGAACTTGTTCCTTTTTATGGCTGCATAATATTCCATGGTGTATAGGCACCACATTTTCTTCATCCAGTTTATCATTGATGGGCATTTGGATTGGTTCCATGTCTTTGCTATTGTAAATAGTGCTGCAGTAAACATATGTGTGCATGTGTTTTTATAGTGGAATGATTTAACTTCCTCTGGGTACATACCCAGTAATGGAATTGCTGGTTCAGATGGTATTTCTAGATCTAGATCTATCTAGATCCTTGAATAACTGCCATACTGTCTTCCACAATGGTTGAACTAATTTACATTCCCACCAACAGTGTAAAAGTGTTCCTAGTTCTCCACAGCTTTGCCAGCATCTATTGTTTCCTGATTTTTAAATAATTGCTATTCTGACTGGCATAAGATGGTATCTCATTGTGATTTTGATTTGCATTTCTCTGATCAGTGATGTTGAGCTTTTTCTCATATATTTGTTGGCTGTGTAAATGTCTTCTTTTGAGAAGTGTCTGTTCATATCCTTTGCCTACTTATTGAAAGGGTTGTTTGCTTTTTTCTTGTAAATTTGCTTAAGTTCCTTGTAAATTCTGGATATTAGACCTTTGTCAGATGGGTGGATTGCAAAAATTTTCTCCCCTTCTGTGGGTTGCTTGTTCACTCTGATGATAGTTTCTTTTGCTGTGCAGGAGTTCTTTAGTTTAATTAGATCTCATTTGTCAATTTTGGCTTTTGTTGCTATTGCTTTTGGCATTTTTGTCTTGAAGTCTTTGACCATGCCTATGTCCTGAATAGTATTGCCTAGGTTTTCTTCTAGGATTTTTTTATGGTTTTAGGTGCTATGTTTAAGTTTTTTATCCATCTCGAATTAATTTTTGTATAAGGTATAAGGAAGGGGTCCAGTTTCAGTTTTCTTCATATAGCTAGCCAGTTTTTCTGGCATCATTTACTGAATAGGCACTCCTTTCCCCATTGCTTGTTTTTGTCTGGTTTGTCAAAAATCAGATGGTTGTAGATGTGTAGTGTTATTTCTGAGACCTCTGTTCTGCTCCATTGGTCCATATGCCTTTTTTTGGTAGCAGTACCATGCTGTTTTGGTGACTATAGCCTTGTAGTATAGTTTGAAGTCAGGTAGCATGATGCCTCCAGTTTTGTTCTTTTTGCTTAGAGTTGTCTTGGCTATACAGGGTCTTCTTTGATTCCATATGAAATTTAAAATAGTTTTTTTCTAATTCTGTGAAGAATGTTAATGGTAGTGTGATGGGAATAGCATTGAATCTTTGAATTACTTTGGGCAGTATGGCCATTTTCACAACATTGATTCTTCCTATCCACGAGGATGGAATGTTTTTTCATTTGTTTGTGTCATGTCTTATTTCCTTGAGCAGTGATTTGTAATTCTCCTTGAAGAGGTCCTTCACATCCCTTGATAGCTGTATTAATAGGAATTTTATTCTCTTTGTAGCAATGGTGAATCGGAATTCATGATTTGGCTTTATTTTTGCCTGTTATTGGTGTAAAAGAATGCTTGTGATTTTTGCACGTTGATTTTGTGTCTTGAGACACTTCTGAAGTCGTTTATCAGTTCAAGAAATTTCTCAGCTGAGATTATGGGATTTTCTAAGTACAAAATCATGTTGTCTGCAACAGAGACAACTTGACTTCCTTTCTTCCTATTTGAATAATCTTTATTTCTTTCTCTTGCCTGATTGCCCTGGCCAGAACTTCTAGTTTTATGTTGAATAGGAGTGGTGAGAAAGGGCATCCTTGTCTTGTACTGGTTTTCAAAGGGAATGCTTCCAGCTTTAGCCCATTCAGTATGATTGGCTGTGGGTATGTTATAAATAGCTCTTATTATTTTGAGATGTGTTCCATTAATACCTACTTTGTTGACAGTTTTTAACATGAAGGGATGTTGAATTTTATCAAAGGCCTTTTCTGTATCTATTGAGATAATCATGTGGTTTTTGTCTTTGTTCTGTTTATGTGATGGATTACATTTATTGGTTTACATATATTGAATGAGCCTTGCATCCTAGGGATGAAGCTGACTTGATTGTGCTGGATAAGTTTTTTGATGTGCTGCTTAATTTGGTTTGCCACTGTTTTATTGAGGATTTCCACGTTGATGTTCAGAGATACTGGCCCGAAGGCTTTTTGTTGTTGTGTCTCATTCTGGTTTTGGTATCAAGATGATGCTGGCCTCATAAAATGAGTTAGAGAGGAGTCCCTCCTTTTCAATGTTTGCAATATTTTCAGAAGGAATGGTACCAGCTCCTCTTTATATTTCTGATAAAATTCAGCAGTGAATCCCTCTGATTTTTGTTGGTAGGCTGTTAATTGCTGCCTTAATTTCGGGGCTTGTTATTGGTCTATTCAGGGATTCAACTTTTTTTCCGGTTTAGTCTGGGTAGGGTGTATGCATCCAGGAATTTATCCATTTCTTCTAGATTTTCTGCTTTATTTGCATAGAGATGTTTATAGTATTTTCTAATGGTAGTTTGTGTTTCTGTGAGGTCAGTGGTGATATCTCCCTTATCGTTTTTTTATTGTGTCTATTTGATTCTTCTCTCTTTTATTCTTTATTAGTCTGGCTAGCAGTCTATCTGTTTTGTTTTGTTTTGTTTTGTTTTCAAGAAAACAGCTCCTGGATTCATTGATTTTTTTTGGAGTTTTTTTGGTGTCTCTCCTTCAATTCTTCTCTGATCTTAGTTATTTCTTGTCTTCTGCTAGCTTTTGGATTAGTTTGCTGTTGCCTCTCTAGCTCTTATAATTGTGGTGTTAGGGTGTTGATTTGAGAGCTTTCTATCTTTCTGACGTAGGCATTTACTGCTATAAATTTCCCTCTTAACACTGCTTTAGCTGTGTCCCAGAGATTCTGGTATGTTGTCTCTTTGTTCTCATTGGTTTCAAAGAGCTTCTTGATTTCTGTCTTAATTTCATTATTTACCCAGGAGTTACTCAGAAGCAGGTTGTTCAATTTCCATGACATTGTGTGATTTTGGTGAGTTGAGTGAGTTTGTTAATCCTTAGTTCTAATTTGATTCTGCTGTGGTCTGAGAGATTATTTGTCATGATTTCAGCTATTTTACATTTGCTGAGGAGTCTTTTACTTCCAATTATGTGGTTGATTTTAAAATAAGTGTCATGTGGCACTGAGAAGAATGTATATTCTATTGATTTGGGGTAGAGAGTTCTGTAGACCTCTACTAGGTCCACTTGATCCAGAGCTGAGTTCAAGTCCTGAATATTCTTGTTAATTTCCTGTCTCATTGATCTGTCTAATACTGAGTGGGGTGTTACAGTCTCCCACTATTATTGTGGGGTAGTTTAAGTCTCTTTGTAGGTCTCTAAGAACTTGTTTTATGAATCTGGGTGCTCCTGTATTGGATACACACACACACACACACACACACACACACACACAAGAGTTAGCTCTTCTTGTTAAATTGTTTCCTTTATCATTATGTTGTGCCTTTCCTTGTCTTTTTGGATCTTTGTTGGTTTAAAGTCTGTTTTGTCAGAGACTAGGATCACAACCCCTGCTGTTTTTTGCTTTCCATTTGCTTGGTAAAATTTCCTCCATCCCTTTATTTTGAGCCTGTGTGTGTTTTTGCAGATGAGATGGGTCTCCTGAATACAGCATACAGATAGGTCTTGACTCCTTGTTCAATTTGTCAGTCTGTGTCTTTTAATTGGGGCATTTAGCCCACTCACATTTAAGGTTAGTATTGTTATGTGTAAATTTGATCCTGTCATCATGATGCTATTTTACACAATAGTTGATGAAGTTTCTTCACAGTGTCATTGCTCTTCATATTTTCTGTGTTTTGCAGTGGCTGATACTGGTTTTTCCTTTCCATATTTAGTGCTTCTTTCAGGAGCTCTTGCAGGGCAGGCCTGGTGGTAACAAAATCCTTCAGCATTTGCGTGTCTGGAAAGGATTTTACTTCTCCTTTGCTTATGAAGCTTCGTTTGGCTGGATATGAAATTCTGGGTTTGAAATTCTTTTCTTAAGAATTTTGAATACTGGCCCCCAGTCGCTTCTGGCTTGTAGAGTGTCTGCTGATAGGTCTTCTGTTAGTATGATGGGCTTCCCTTTTGTATGTGACCTGGCCTTTCTCTCTGGTCACCCTTAACAGTGTTTCCTTGATTTCAACCTTGGAGAATCTGATGATTATATGTCTTGGGATTGACCTTCTCATTGAGTATCTTAATGGTGTTCTCTGTATTTCCTGAATTTGCATGTTGGCCTATCTTGCTAAGTTGGGGAAGTTCTCCTGGATAATATTCTGAAGTGTGTTTTTCAGCTCATTTCCATTCCCGCATCTCCTTCTGGTACTCCAATCAATCATAGGTTGAGTCTTTTTATAAAGTCCCATATTTTGTGGAGGCTTTGTTCATTCCTTTTTATTCTTTTTTCTCTATTCTTGTCTGCATGTCTTATTTCAGTAAGGTGGTCTTCAAACACTGATATCCTGTCTTCTGCTTAGTCGATTTGGCTGTTGATTCTTGTATATGCTTCATGAAGTTTTTGGGCTGTTTTTCATCTCCATCAGGTTGTTTACATTCCTCTCTAAACTGGTTATTCTAATTAGAACTTTCTTCTAACCTTTTATCAAGGTTCTTAGCTTATTTGCATTGGGTTAGAACAGGCTCCTTTAGCTCGTCATAAGTAGTTTTTTGTTAACCTCTTCTGAAGCCTACTTCTGTCAACTTATCCATCTGATCCTCTGCCTGGTTCTGCACCCTTGATGGAGAGATGTTGTTGTCATTTGGAGGAGAAGAAGCACTCTGGCCTTTTGGGTTTTCACCATTTTTCCACTGATTGCTTCTCATATTTATGAATTTGTCTGGTTTCTGTATTTGAGGTTACTGACCCTTGGATGGGGTTTTTGTGGAGGCTTTTTGTTGTTGTTGTTGTTGTTGTTGTTGATTCTGTTGTTGTCACTTTCTGTTTGTTTGTTGTTCTTTCGATAGTCAAGTCCATCTTCTGTAGGGCTACTGAAGATTGCTGGGGGTTCACTTCCAGCCCTATTTCTCTGATTTGCTCCTGTGCGTGGAGATGTCAGTTAAGGAGGCTGGAGAACAGCAAAGATGGATGCCTGCTCCTTCTTGTGGGACCTCTGACTTCAAGGGGCATCAGCTTGATGCCAGTAGGATTGCTCCTGTATAGTGTGTCTGACAACCCCTGTTACAGGGCCTCACCCAGTTGGGTGACACAGGGAATAGGACTCATTTAATGAAGTACCTTGTCCCTTGGTGGAGAGGGTGTGCTTTGCTGGGGGAAAACCCACTCATTTGGGCCGCCCAGATTCCTCAGAACTACCAGGAGGAGGGGCTAGGTCTGCTGTTCCACAGAGACTGTGACCACCCCTCCCCTGAGGGACTCAGGCCCAGGGAGATCCGAATTTTGTCCCTGAGCCTCTGGCTGGAGTTATTGGAGATCCTGTAAGGAAGCCCTGTCCAATGAGGAAGAATGGGTCAGGGTTAGACCTGAAGAGCCACTCTGGCCACAGACTGCCTAAGCCGGTATGTTGGACTGTGGGGACAAGTCTTGGGACCAAGCCGTCCAGCCTCCCTGGCTCCAGCAGGGGAAAAGCGCAGCCTGGAGCTATAGAAATGAGTGCCGCCCTTCCCCTCTCAGGGAGCTTAGCATATTAGGCAGTTGTGAGTCCCAGTTGCTGGCTACTGCCCCTCCCACAAGGAGCTCAAAAGGCTTAGACAGCAGGCAGCACAGATGGTGCTAGTCACCCCTTCTCCCAGGAGTTCATTAGGCTTAAGCAGATTCCAGCTGAGAGGCTACAAGAGTCTCTACGTTCCCAGGTTGGGATGCTAGGCCCCAGTGGCTTGGGTTCATGCATGGGATCTTTGGATCCATGGGTTGCACAGTACCATGGAAAAAGCACAGTTTCCCTAGCTGGGTAGTGTACTCATTCACCACCTCCCTTGGCTGGGGAGAGGGGGTTCCCCTTTCCCATGTGGCTCTCAGATGGGACACACCACACTGCTCTTCCTTCTGTCCATGGGTCACACCAGCCTTCTAGTCAATTTTGATGAGAGAACCTGGATAGCTTGGTTGCCAGTGAAGGATTCACATGCTTGTTATGTGTGCTTTTTTTTTTTTGATGGGAGCCTCTGAAGGTCAGTACTTCTAGTTGGCCATTTTGGCCTCACTCTCATTTTAGCCATTTTAATTTTGCAGTTCAGTAGTGTTAAGTACATTCACGATGTTATGCAACCATCATCAACATTCATCTCCAAAACATTTTTCATCCAGCAAAACGGAAACTTGGCACCTATTAAGCAATAACTCCCCATTTCCACCTCTTCTCAAATTCGGTCAACTACCATTCTACTTTTTGTCTCTATGAATTCAACCCATCTAAGTCCTTGTGTAAGTGAAATCACACAATATTTGTCCTTTCATGACAGGCTTATTTCACTTATAATGTTTTAAAGGGTGAATGTTATGGTACATTGATTATATCTCAATAAAGAAAAACAAATGAGCATGAGATATGTTGGATATCCTTAAAAGTTCTAAGGTACATATAACTGAAGATTCAGAAGGAGAAGGAGAGTGGTGCAGAAACATAATTCATGGGGATAAAGAACACATCAACTGACAGATTTCAGAATCTCAGAGAATCCCAATTCAGAATAAACACAAAGAAAACCCTACCTATGCACAGTGGGGTAAAACTTCTATAAAGCAAAGATTAGGAGAAACTCTAAACAGCCACTGGCAAAAAAAATCACATTACCTTCAAAGTAGCAACAAGACTGACAGCTGATTTTCAGCAGAAATAATAAAATCAGAGGGCAATAGGGTGATATTTTAAGAGCTGTGAAGGCTGTTTAACAACTATTTTAAAATGAAAATGAAATAAAGACATTTTCAAACAAACATAGAAAATGGTCAACAGCAGACTTAAAATGTAAAACTAAAACCAAAACGAGACAAACAAACAAAACTAGAACCCTTCTGGAGGAATAAAATTGATTCCAGATAGATACATTGAAATACAGGAGGGACTGGATGAAAACTAGATGAGAAAAATATGTGGATAATTAGAAATGGACATTGGCTGTTCCAAATAACAATAATAACATCTTATAGTATTTAAAATGTATGCACTGCTAAAATGCAAGAGAATAAAAACACAAAAATTAGGAGGGGATCAATAGACAAAAAAGTCAGAAGGTTCTACATGTTTAGTAAAGTGGTTAAAACAGTACTTTTAATTATTTCCACTTAAACCATGAATGTGTGTTGTAATCTCTATGATAATCAGGAAAAGTATAGCTAACAATAAGTACTCTAAATTATAATTTAGAATGTATAACTTACAAGTTAATAGATGGAAATAATTAATATGCTTTTTTTGTTGAGTAATCAAAAAAGAAAATGAATGAAGAAGAAATACAGGTGGAGTATCCCTTACCTAAAATGCTTGGAATCAGAAGTATTTTGATTTTTTTCAGGTTCTAGAACATTTGCATTATACTTATTGGTGCAGTATCCCAAATCCAAAATCTTAAATGCTCCAATGAACATTTCTTTTGCATATTTTAATGTTAGCACTCAAAAAGTTTCAGATTTTGGCGCATTTTGATTTTTGGATTTTTTGGATTAGGGATACTCAATCTATAATATAAAAGAGATGTAGGAAATTATATTAAATATAGGTATATACACCAAGTAAAATAGGAAACATCTAAACTAATATTAGAGAGGATTATACTCAGAATTTCAGAATACTGAGGAAAATTAAGGAATTAGAGAGACTCAGGGGAAACTGGAGATATTGGGAAAGTCTGAGAGGTACTTTAACAAATGACATGTGTCAGTACTCGTACATAATTACTCTCTCAATGTGTGCTAGTACATATAGATGAATAAACTTACACTCATCCAAAAATATCAAGCCCCAATTAAACATCAAAAAATAGTAAGGTTGGCAGGGGAGTTTAAATACTTGCAATCTTATCTATCAATTATTTAAATTATGTTTATTTGACATTAATTTTAGGGATAATGTTTTTTTAAATGTTTTATCAAATATCAATATTAGGTAAATATAATTTTCATGTGTTATTCTTATATGGGTGTGTATGTATATATATGTATATATAATTACATATAATATATACAATTTACAACAAATACTTTTATAAGTATAGTTATATATAACAAAATTTAGTTTATTAATATTAACCAGTATATTATCTTAAGATTACATATATTTGTATATAGTGTACATATTAGAGTACATATTATATAGTATAATATAATGAACATATGTATGCTGTATATTTACTATGTAATATATGTTCTAATATATACTATATAAAAATGTATAGTATCACCTATTGGTTAATAGTAATATATACTATATAACATATATTTATATGATATAGTAAATTTTTGTTAGACTATATTTTATATAAAATCTCATTATATATTGGTTCATAATAATTATAAACTATGCTTTTATTATTTTTTTAGAACACCCTTAATGAGATATAATTCACATACATACAATTCACTGTTTCAAAGCACACAATTCAGTGTTTTAAGTATAGTGACAGGATTGTATAAACAACATTACTACCTAATTTTTTAACATGATTAGCACAGTCAAAAGAAGCCTTATACCCATCAAAAGAATCTTTTTTTTTCTCTTTAAGGAAAACTTCTGAAACTTTTAGTAGAACCCTATGACAGAAAAGGGATTTAATTTTTATTGCTATGACCAGTCTTTTATTTTAAATAATATGTATGTAGAGTGCAATGAAGCATCCTGATTAACCTATGATTTGGGAAATTCCCAAGAATTATCAGGAATTCGGATTTCTCTTTCTC
>NW_016809834.1:3653862-3660680 GCF_001698545.2 Rhinopithecus bieti | reverse complement strand
AAAAGAATCTTTTTTTCTCTTTAAGGAAAACTTCTGAAACTTTTAGTAGAACCCTATGACAGAAAAGGGATTTAATTTTATTGCTATGACCAGTCTTTTATTTTAAATAATATGTATGTAGAGTGCAATGAAGCATCCTGATTAACCTATGATTTGGGAAATTCCCAAGAATTATCAGGAATTCGGATTTCTCTTTCTCCATTGCTGAAGATTGCTGCCTGTCGGGAATATGGAAATCCTATCTAGAGTAAAGCCACATGGAGCAGAGCCTCCGGTACACCTGAGATGCACATAGAGCAGGAGTCAGGGAAAACCTTTGTTGAGCGATTAAGATCTAAGTTTGCTTGTAACCCAGATTAAGCATTACGATTAGATTGCATGAAAATATAAAACAATAGCTCGACTAACAAAACTGCAGTGGAGAAAGTGGGAGACAGCTTTTATTAGCTGAAAAAGGGAGAAGTATAATCTAATGTTGAAACATAAACTTTTCATTATTATTTTAGATAACTGTATTAGCTAATGATTTTTTCCACTGTAAGCATCAGAAGCCAACTAGATTAAGAAAAAAATGAATGGGTAAATGGGAAGATAATAGAGTCAGTCACAAAATCAAAGGAAAAAATAAAGAAGAAGAACCAGAAGGACAGGAGGAATTGAAAGAGCTTTGAAAAACTAGATAGTCAGAATTAATGAATAGTTTCTTAGGAGTGCCACACTCATATTGAACCAGCTTTGACTTAGTGGAAGATTCAAATGTCTGAGAGAATGCATTGATTTGCCTTGACACCCTTACTCAGAGTGCATTCCATAGGGCTAGATTGTTCTCTAACTTCAACCACCAGCAGAATGGAAAACTGAAAGAGTAAAGTTCTACTACTATAAAACAAAACTCTCAAATATGTCTTATATATGAAAACATTATTCTCTTTTCAGTAACTCTTGCAGATTCATTTCAATTAATTTTCTTGAAAATTTTAAGTAATTTTCAGGAAAATTATATGTGTAGTTCAAACTCATTATTAAAAACATAAAACCTTATTTACAGTAGAGAAACCTGACAAACACTATCTCAGACAGGTGATCAAGCTCAGTATCCATAGCGATAAGTCATGTTGATAGCATGCACCCTTGATATGATGTGATGAAAGTGGCACTTTACCTCAGTGTTCTTCTTCCTGAAAACCCATAACCCCAGTCCAATCGTAAGAAAAACCTCAGACAAATCCCAATACAGGACATTCTATAAAATACCTGATAAGTATTTCTCAAAACTGTCAAGGGCATCAAGAAGAAAAAAGTCTGAGAAACTGTCAAAACCAAGAGGAGCCGAAGAGACACAACACCTAAATGTAATGTGGTATCCTGAATGAGATCCTAAAACAGACAAGGATGTTAAGAAAACACGAAGTAAATATGAATAAAGTATGGGCTTTGGTTAATAATGATATATCAACCTTGGTATTGTGATAAGTGTACCACACTAATGCAAGATGTTAATAATAGAGGAAACTGGGTGCAGGGTACATGGAAACTCTCTGCTCTGTCTTTACATTTTTTCTGTAAATCGAAAATATTCAAACAATGAAAGCTTATTTTTAAAAATATTATTTCAGTCACTTTACCATCCTATCTATATCTCTCCATTTAGGATGTCTAAAAATGTGTTCACCAACTTCCTCTGTGTGGATAATCCCCAATTCATTATCTTTAGTTCAGATTCTTCCCTGATACACACACACACACACATATTATATAAGCGTGCATTTGTGTATGTATATATTGCTAAACAAACATATTGATCTGGTCATCTTATAGGCATATAAAACTCAATATATCTCTTGGTAAGAAATACTTATTGATGATGATGTGATAATGTGCTGTAGGAGCATGCTTTGAATGTCCTGTAATACTTTGTTTGATGAATGCCTACAGGGCAACTATTATATTGCAGGCACTGCTGTAGATACCACAGACTTACAGGTGAAGAAGACACACACAAGTCCTGTTATCAAGGAGTTTAGGATATGCCGAGAGAGTCACACGTTAACAGAAAATAGCACTATGAGCTCGGCAATAAAGCTAAATTTGTTTATGTGCTGTACCTTGCACTTACCTTCATTGTAGCAGCTGTCACACTTTATCTCATTTATGAGGTTACATATTTATCATTCCAACTACATTTACTTATTGAGGATAGCAGATCCTCAATAAAAGTTTGTGGAAACATCTGGTCATCTGGTTCACTTCTCATTCATTGAATGATTAAATGAATGAGAAGACTGGACTCATTTGCTGATTCATGTTTATGACACCAAGGGATATGTAGACAAGTAAAAAGCATACAGTCAGTTTTGATTCTATTCCAGGCTCCCACTAACTTTTGGCATGATTCTGACTCTACTAGGTCTTAGTTTCTCCTTAGCAAAGGCTATGGCGACCAACTATTCCAGTTTGCCAAGGACTCTCCTGGTTTTAGCATTGAATGTTCACATTCTCAAAGTAATAATAATAATAATAGGCAAGCCTTAAACAAACCTGGATGGTTGATTGTTCTAGAAAAGCCCTGCAAAAATTCTGGAGCATATTTCCCTTCTTTCCTATTCAAGAAGGCATAAAAAGAAATTTTGATTTCATAGATGTTGCTAAAAACCACTCACTCAGCATTTACCATGTTGATCCCTTTGTGGGCTTCACCTTGTTTAACCCTCACAACAACCCTATGAGGTCAGAATCATTATCGTTGCCACTTCATAGATGATGAAAAAAGCACAGAATATTAAATCACAGAACTTAATTTCAAACCCAGTGTTGCCCAAAGCTTGTATTAAGCTCTTAGCCTTCGTGTTTACATACAGCGAAATGGCAAGTCACGTTCCTACTGAGTTTTTTTCCAGCATTCTGAAACTTCCAAGTCTACCCCAAGTCAACTACATTTTAAAAAAGTACTACCTCCCCCACAAAATGTTGGTCCATGTAAACCCTGCATATCTGCCGCGAGAAGTTAGTTTTCTCAAAATAAATACGTATAAGGCCTTTTCAGTCTGGTTGTACTGAATTAATCAGTTTGGAGAAAAACTGAGTGTTGCACTTCTATGGAGAATTTTTTGGTTTCCTTGTATGGCTTACAATTAGCTTACTTCTGTGAGATGCTTCTGGTTAGAATTTCTCTCTCCAAGAGTCTGATTTAAACATTTATAGTCCATCAGGTTCCATGGGTTTTGGTGAGCATTTTCAAACAGGTTAGTAATGTCAAGTTTGGCAAGTACTTTGACTTTTCAGTCTGTTTTGTTTGAAAATCAATTTACAGTCTTTGCAAACATGTGACAGCATAAATCAGGCAACTGAGTTCACTCTTAAAATAAAATGGGAGCTTGTTTCATTTTGCTGAGGATATGGGCTGAACACGTTCTACTAGTTTCGAACATATTCATGTCATACCATAGCAATTCTTAATTCACTAGATGAGCAAAAACAGAAACAAGGCAAGAGAGGTTAGGTTATCTGTCCAGGGCAGCACACAGGAAGGCAGGAATGGAAGCAAATTAAAAATTAACAGGTCTTAAATACACCACCCATTCTGGGCTGCTTAACATCTCTCCTTCAGCACTCCTGATATCTGATATTCAGAATTAGTGGCATTCATTATCCTAACTAACCTCTTCAGAAAGTCTATTAATTCAGATATCTTCTCATTGAAGATGGTGTGGAGAAAGTGGAGCCTTCAATCAAACCTCCAAAACAGTTCTGTGCCATAAAACTAATTTAAAATGGAATAGGCTGGATGTGGTGGCTCATGCCTGTAATCCCAGCACTTTGGGAGGCCGAGGCAGGTAGATCATGAGGTCAGAGGTTCGAGACCAGGCTGACCAACATGGTGAAACCCCGTCTCTACTAAAAATACAAAAAAATTAGCCAGGCATGGTGGTGCATCCGAGACACTTGGGAGGCTGAGGCAAGGAGAATCACTTGAACCTGGAGGCAGAGGTTGCAGTGAGCTGAGATCGTGCCACTGAATTCCAGCGTGGGGGACAGACTGTCTCAAAACAAACAAACAAACAAACAAACAAACAAACAATATGAAGGAATAAAGTGGAAAATAAAACAGATGGTTACAAGTACACCATTTAGGCCTTAGATAGCAAGTAATTCTAGTGATTGAGAAACTATTGGTGCGATGTGGCTTAAAAAGAATACAAGGCAAAATGGAGTTGAAGTGCAGCATTTTCCACATCTGTACTGGACACGCTGATAGTAGACTTAAGAAAATAATTCGCTATAGGAAACTAAAATCACTAAAATATTAGTTGTACTCTCCAGTTTTACTTGCAAATTTTAACTTTGCTTGTGTCATCTCTGCTAAATATATATATTCTGAAACATTCAGTCATTTGCTTCTCAATACTCTAATAAAAATGATTATTCTGACTTTCATTCCTCAGCTGCTTAGCTGGAATTTTCCAAAGTAGGCCTTGTGTTTTTCAACACAGTAGACTAAATTTCTGATAGTTTTTAATAATTTACCCCATTCCCAAATATCTGGAAAATCTTATAAATTTTGTATGTACTAGTTTTTCTTTCTATTTTGTTTGTGTTTCAACCTATCTGCGTCCTCGTCCTGCAGGATTGTGAGGTGAACTTCTCTATTGGGAAAACTACTTAACTTTGAGCTAAAGTAGGGGGCAACTTGGTCCAAAAACAGGGTCAGCTGAGTGTGGACACACACTTACTTATGGCATGATCCTAAATCACTGTAATTCTCTTCTCCAAAATGAAACCTGTTGGCTTAAAAGAAGGTTGATCCAACATTCAGGGCTACCCCAGTGACTGGCTGGTACTGAACTCTCCTGCCTGTCCAAATCACTGTGAGAAACCGTAACTGAACTCATGGTATCTATAGGTCAATTTGGTGGCAGATATATGGTAGTGACCCCAGTAAATTAGTGTAAATCAAAAGCATTCTAAATTAAAACAGATGAAATGTAATAAATTACAATGACATTTAGTTTTCAGAACAATGTTTTCCCGTTCTTGCAACCATTCAGAAAAGAGTTCATTTGTGTTCTCCTCTTCACACCACAACCTGATTCTAGGAGGCAGAGTAACTAAGACAGTGGGAGAAACTCAAAAGCATGTAAATGTCTTTGTAATTTAACAAAAAAGTAAACCTGGAGTAGCATAGTTTGGGAACAGTTGAAGATATTACCACGTTTTCTAAACTTGAAGTCCCATAGACTATCCCCTAGATATAGGGAATGTGAACAGATGGCCCCCAACTTACCAATGGTATAACTTCATTTTTCAACTTTATGGAAGTTTATATTTCTATATATGTTTATGTTTAACTATTTATTTATTTATTTATTTATTTATTTATTTATTTGAGACAGAGTGTCATTTTGTCATCCAGGCTGGAGTGCAGTGCCACGATCTTGGCTCACTGCAACCTCCGCCTCCTGGTTCAACTGATTCTTCACCTCAGCCTCCCCAGGAGGTGGGATTACAGGCACACACCAGCTTGCCCAGCTAAATTTTTTTTATTTTTATTTTTAGTAGAGATAGGGTTTCACCATTTTGGCCAGGCTGGTCTTGAACTCCTCACCTCGGGTGATCCCCCGGCCTTGGCCTCCCAAAGCACTGGGATTACAGACATGAGCCACTGCACTCAGCCTGTTGATGTTTAACTTTAAACAAAAGTTAAACTTTATGAAAGGTTATGTTTTGAGGATAATTCTGTCACTAGTCAAAGAGCATCTTGACTTATAATGGTTTGACTGAATGATTTTTTAACTTTAGGTTTTATTGGGATATTACATACATTTCAACTAGTGATATGTTTTACTTACAGTGGGCTTATCAGGACATAACAAAACGGTAAATTAAGAAGCATCTGCATAAAGTTTCTGTCAGCCCCCACATTTTTGAAAATCAGATTCTAAGATAATTTTCCACATTGTCATTTCTTCTTCAATTTTGAGGCCAAGACCTCACCTTTCTACCTCCTGTGTAGGTGAGGGATAGTCACATGACCCAGATTTCAACAAGCAGATGAAACAAAGGCAATGACTTCCTTGCAGCAAAGAGCAATGTGAGAAATGAGGCATGTTCAGCAACCATCCTGTTGATGACATATGTAGAGGAACATGGGACAGGGACATTGAGCTTCAGATATAGCAGGGACAGAGGTCCTAGCAGTAACTTTTCAAGGCTCTGTGATCATCTTCCCAGGGAAGGGCTAAGCTTTCCCTGTGAAAGTGATGTGCCTGCAAGCAGTCTGGTGGCATCATTTGGATTTTTTTCCTGATAGTGTAGTTTCTGAGCCTAATTTTCTAGCCCTCATGGTGATTATGTAAACTCCAGAGTAATTTGTTTACTGCTTTAACTAGCTGGAGTCGATTCTGTTGTTTGCAATTAAGAACACTTACAAATTCAGAAGTTGCAATCAGAAGTGCCTGCATTCAACAAACCTTCCAAGAAATAGGAATCCATGGTTGACTCTTGGGTCTTGTTGGTTTTGCAAACAAAACACAAGCATAATCCACTTGCTATATAGTGATTGGAGCCTGGGCAGTTCATGGCAAAAAGTTGCAAAACACTTAGCAGCATCATCTCTTGTACTCATCTGGAATTCAGTATCCGTGGAGGGAAAATTACCATGCCCTAAAACATTATCAAGGACAGGAGGATATGAAGGCTGTGGAATGGGAAGCATCTTTCAAGATGCATGGGAGAGTAAGAAAGAATCACTAATTCAAACTATGAAGTTCTAGGCTCAAAGTATAATCAGATTGAGTGAATGCTAAAAAAAAAAAAAAAAA
>NW_016809834.1:3640749-3653585 GCF_001698545.2 Rhinopithecus bieti | reverse complement strand
AAAAAAAAAAAAAAAAAAAAAAAAAAAAAAAAAAAAAAATCCTGTAATATGTTAGCAAAAGGCTATCATTTTCTGTCATTGAATTTCCCTTGTATACAAAGGAGACTAATCAGTAATAGTACCATAAATAAATTGATTGATGGCCATAATACTTCTCAGCCTGAGCTACAGCTTTACAGTAGAAATTTTTTTTACAGCACTTGTCTGCTTCAGTCTAACCAGAACTAAATTGTTCACAAAATTAATCTTTGTTTCAGGCTTGAGATCTTCTACCTTATTTTTTTCTTAAAACCTATTTCACATTATTCAAATAGGCAGAATGAAGACATTCAAAGTTATTTCTTCGTGAACTTAAAACTTAACAATCTGATGAGAGAAGAAGTATTTCAATTAAATAGATGTCTGCTTTGGTACGTAGCAAATGGCCAAGCTGATTCCTTTTTAAGAAAATGCTAAAGTGACCTGATAGTCTGAACCAACAATATGGACCAAACATTGGCTTATTTCCCAAACATATAATTATTTTCAACTCTTCAAATGAACATTTTTTTCAAGGACTAAATATGTGTTCTCATCTTGTGTTTCTGCTTTGTGTCTATGTCTAGGCTTTTAAAAGGCAAATGCTTTTACCCCAATAAAATAGCATAGTCATTTATTAGGGTCCAAAGAGAAAAGTGCTAAAAAGTGGCAATGATCTATTTATCTGAACCTGAGGCCTTGTGGAGTTCTCAAGTTTCTATACTATTTATAAAAGAAATTAATCTACATGATGTAATTTTACATTCTATTTATATCATTATTCTTTATACAACATAAACATAGAACTCAGTGATGTTATTACATGTCATAAATGTCATCATAATTTGTCTTTACACATCATAAATATCTTAGTTTGTGACATTATTACACCTTCGGGTGTCTCTTTCCATATTTATGGTAATTACATCAAAGTATTTACTATAATTATGTCATTTGATGAAATTACAGTAATTACTTCAAAAAATGATAGCCCATGACTAATGAATTAAAATAGCATGGAAATTCACATTAAAAATGACATTAAAATAATGCTGAGGATCTGAGATAACTCAGAAGAGCAAGAACGTTCATTACTGAGTTTTTAACCTTCAAACTTGGTTCTACAGGTTTTCCCTTATTGAAAAATGTATCTTTGTTGAAGATTGGGAAATGCTTTGTAATGGCACAGAAAACCATAGAGACTTTTGAAAAAAATGGAAAACCCAGTTGCCAGCCTTATTTTTGGCAACGTGGCAAAACAAAAATATAACTTAAAAAACAACTCATAGAAGATAATTCAAATCCTCCTCAATGCATATTCCCATTCATTTTCTTTCTCTTATTTGGAGTCTTTCAAAAACAGACTTATCTAAACTATATTATATTATTAGGTAACAGACTGCGCCCATACTGGACTAGTGAGGGACACGTTTTTCAAGTTGAAATTCATATTCATATATCACAAGACATGGAACTGCAAAGGACCAAGGAATCTTATTCAGCCTCTGCCTCCAGATAGATTACTCTAGGCAATGGCTTACAAATGGCTCTCTCTATTTTTAGCAATCTCCATGGAACAAGACTTCGTAGCATCCCTGAAAAGCCTATTTCAAGGTTTACCTTTCATTATTGTGAATTATATACGTCAGTGAATAAACCAAAAATCTATATCCTTATGGAGCTTATGTAGAAAGAAAACGAATAAAATTAGAACTCAAGAGAAAAACAAATCCATAATAAATAGTTATGCCATCTTTTAGCATGTACTACATACTATAGTATGCTAAGATAGATACTAAGTAGGATAGAGAATGCCAGGAAAGGGTGAGGAGCATAGAGTTGAAAGTTTTAATAAGCATGCAGCTTCTAAATAGGTCTGACTGCAAAAGTGACATCACAGCAAAGATTCCATAGGGAAGGGGCCAGGGGCATATTTGCAGGAAGATCAGTGTAGGAGAGGAGAGCTCTGGAAAGGTCTTGAGCAAGAGGCTGTGAGGTGTGTTGGAAGGTCAAGGAATCCTGTATATTGAAACAGGAAGGGAGCTAGGAATAAGAGATGGAGTCAGTAAGGTGAAGGTAGAGGTTGTTTTTAGACATGTTAAGATTGCTATTGGACATCCAGGTAGGTATGTAAAATAGGCAGCTAGTTATTCAGGTTTAGGAATGCAAATTTGGGGTTCATCAGCACAGAGATGCTATTTCAGGTCATGAGATCCATGAGATGGGGCAAAATTGCTTACAGAGAGAGGGCAGATGGATTGGAGAAGGGCAAGACCAGTGGTCTGGGGATCCCCAACAGTAATTGCTCCAAGAGAAGAGCAAGAGCCAGCAGAGACAGCTGAAATAGAGTCCCCAGGTAGGAAAATAGGAGAGCAGTGTTCTGACTGATGGCCCAATAAAGGCAGCATTTAAAGGGGGAAAGACTGATCAACAGGGTCAAATATTTTGGTAGGGCAAGTTCAATGAGGACTAAAGTGGATCATTGGACATACACGGAAATAGAACATTCTATTCTCCCTGATCTAGACACCCATATGCTGATTATTCATCCTTTGAATCCTAATTCAACAGCCTACTAAACAAAAGTAATAGCAGGTATAAAAAGCTTTATATTTCACAAAGCCTTTTTATATATATTAGCTCATTACATTCTCACAGCAACCTTGGTAAGTGCGGACAATGAAATTGAAATGCAGAAATGTTTAAATGACTCATGAAGTCTCAATTCTACGTCTTTAGACTTGAATGCTTTCCAGCATAGACACTTCAGAAAACATCCCGTGAAAGTTTCTCCTACTCTTCCAGACTCATCACTCTCTCTCCTCTCTCTGACTTGCTATGTCTGTCCTAGCTTTCTATATCTGGGATTCCCAAGGTGTGAAACTGTCACCCTATAGCCACCACATCCTCTCAGGAGATCAGCAACATCAAAACAATTTTTATAATCATGATAAAATGTTGTTTGCTGTTTTCTCTCTCATTCTTTCATGAAAATAGTGTGGAGATTTCCAGAGGCTACATGGCATATGGGATTGCAACAGAATCAATGCAGAAGGAAATGTGAGAATTCAGCTTACCTCTGTTAAGTTGGACATTAAAGAGATTTGAAATAATGTCTATGTGGCTCTTAGTTTTTTTGGTTTTGACAAATATAGCTATTTTGTCCTCAAAATAAAATATTACTATTAGCCTCTAATGATTTTTAATTATTTTGAGTGAAGTAATGAATTCTTTAAAATTTTTATTTGAACTGAATATGGCAAATATCGATAGATATACCTACCAAAAAGACAGTCCTAATGGATCATCAATAATTTTGATAACAACTGTCTATATTACTTGGGTCCATGCCACTCCTCTTTACATTCTCTTGCATAATAGTTGGTGTGTTTATTTTAGTTTCCTTTTATATATTTATTTCTTATTTGTCCTAGATTATTAGCTTTAAATTGTAGGGACTATCATTTTATTTTAGTTTTGGCTTCCCCTAGGAATATTCCTACTTGTAGGTAGTTAAGCAATTTCCAATTAACATGTAATTTATAGGCTGGTTGATTTCATAAATTTCTTTACTGGTTAGTTAAAAGACAATAGCAACAACTTTCTGGTTGTAACTTTATTGCTGCTTGAGATACTTCTCTTAGGGAATTCATTTATTTACCACATATTTATTGAGCACATGTTGTATAGAAGGCTCTCTGGAAAATACCAGCCAGACGGATGAGACCATAGTTCCCACCTTACAGACATTTGTGACTCAGTAGGAAAGATAAGATAGGGCATCTTATTATAAGAGCTGGTATGCCCTTGATTCTAAGAATGCACTTCTCCTTGCCCCACATATTCTAACATCTCTATAATCGAAATGAGTCTTATAACTGATGTTGTCATAGTTTAAGTGGCAAAATCTCTTTTCTTCCTTAGAAGTACATAACATAGGGTACATTGTACAATCACTTGAGTCTTTGATTTGACGAAATATAATAAAAGCCAATCAAATATAGAAAGCTTAATATGACAAATACCCAAAGAAAACAAAACAAATACAAGGAAGAATTTTGGGAAAGGAGATCTTCACATCCAGGTGATTGTGCAACTATTTTCCTCTTGGCTATTTCTTCACAGACTGCACTTATTTTAAACGTTATTTTACTTCTCTACATTACTCTTAAAATATGGAGCCTCTAAACCAACATTTCATACTGAACTTTTATCAAAACTTCTAATAGCTGAACAATAAGAATCACTTGCCATAGGCCTTTGAGAATCTGTCTGGAAAAAGTTTCCTTTGTAGCCCAACTTGGCGTATGGGAGAAAGGACCTGAAGTCCTCATATTTGGACAGTGTGTTAAAATAAAAATGACTGAAAATTGGATCTTTCTTACTTTTTCTACCACATTCTTTCTGCACAGTTCCTACTAAGATCCCACCCAATTTACCATGTGAATTTGTGTCTAGAAAGTGAACTTAGGGATATAAGGTTACTATTTTTAGCTCTCAATTCACTAATTAGTTGGAGCTAATTAGTTTGAACACGGACTATTTTTGACCATAAATGAGGTTGGATTATTTCTCTCCTCATTTCTGGGAGAGAGAGAAAAAATAGAGGAATTCAATCTCATATTAGTAAGATCTCGTATTTGTGAACATAACTAGGCCATGGTAAGTATAAATCCAGTCTACTGTCTTCTGCCATCCAAACTAAGATTCATTAGTAGGCTCTGCAGACAATTAAATAGTCATTTCCATTTACTATGTTGTTGAATTAAGTACCTAGACATTTGGATAAGTTGGTAAGACTTGAAACCAAAACAAAAATGAAAAGAGAAACGAAACAAAACACTTCGTTTATTAGAAAATTACATTTGTCAGAACAAAATTACCTGTCCTTTGGCTATAAGCCTGGTTTTAAAATGTTTCATCTTTCAGATATATTATTCTGTGAATGTTGTGAGTGAGGTAATGATTGCAATAACCTTTTCTATTTTGGGGTTAACAGAACAGAAAACAAACGTGGCAAATTTTCATTATTTCTGTTTCTGGCTTTTTGAGATGAGGTAAGGGAATACAAAGGTTTACAAAAAACGTAATATTTTTGGTTCAATATCTGCCTAAACATGTTTTATATTTGCTGTGTTGTCCAAATTATGTACCTTAATGCTCCTCCATGGCTTCATGTTTGTTTCTACATGATTGTTGCATTTGTAATGATATCTTGGAAGGAGTGGTTAGCTTGAAAGGATTAGAAGTGAGATATGGAATCTGGTCCCCTTAGGTCATTTGTTTGTATCCAGCTGAAGTCAGCAGTGGCTAAAATTCATTACCATCTGGCAGTTTTTCCATGGCCTCTGTGACAGAACTTGTGGTCCTAGTCTAGTACATACTAGACAGATGTCCAGGTCATAAAAATCACAACGATACTTGGCATTGTGTCACCCCCTTGTTGACAGTACCATCAGACAGGCCAGAGATCGAAGTGGAATAAAGAATGAGCTGTCTTCATCCCATCCAGTGGTCCGCTGGCAAACAGATACTCAGTCCTTATGTATTCTGTGTGAGGAAAAAAGCTCTTGGCTATACTCAAAGGAAATGAAAAGAATTCTAATCAATACAGCATCTCCCAGCACATGGTTAGGTGTTCTGACATATCTCCCTCCACAAACACAAAATTAGATGAAATGGCTAAACTTTTCAAATCTTTCCTTTTGATGGAAAATGAGAGTTCATGTATTTATGTTGTCTTAAGGTTTTCAAACTACTGTATGATTGTAAACACAGTTTGTAAACTTGAGCTAGCCATGCACACTGTACTTGTTACATAGCTCTGTATATGCCATTCTGACCACATCTTCTACCTTCCCCAAGATCCCAAACATTTCCCTATTGTAGACATATGTTCTGGCATAGATATTTATAAAAATCTCTTATATTTTCAGCCTCTTCGCTGAATAATCCCTTTACTCTCTTGCCCTAATCACAATCTGCTGGTTCTAACAAAAATGCTCCCTTTTAGTTTTCTCTAATAGTGGCTGGCTTTCCTTCCACTAGCCATTTTGCAGTCATTATTCTTCTTGTCTTTGTGATTTCAATATCTCCATGGACAATCCATTTTAAACAAGTTCTACCCCCTCAGCTATTGGCTTCCTCACCTTCACTGATCTTGTTCTCCATTAACCTCAGCCACCCACTCCCAAGGTCTCACCCTCATCCAAGTCATCACCAGTAATTGCAGGATTTCCAGCTGCTCGGTTTAAATTATTATACTCTCTGACTGTTATCTGCTATAATTCCCTTTCACGTTGTCTTCTTTCCTTAATTCTTTACCAAACCAGAACCTCCAATCCATTGACCCTACTGCATTTGCACTGTCTATCACTTCATTTTTATCGACATATTTCTCCCAACTAAGCTCAGATTGCATGGTCCATCCTTATCCATTATTATCATATTCCCACGCATGAATCTCTACTTTCTTTTCTTTCTCCCTCTGTATTACACACCTGGTAAAAAACCAACTTTTTCAACTCCAACTCTCCTTCTGCTGTGTGCTTACATTCAAGGGGTGGAATGTGGCAATCATAGTCAAACATCTATAATGTCTGGCCTCAAATTGAATTTGTGACCACAAACTGCTAATGGGCCCTTGATAGTGCCTGCCAATGTCATCATGTTTTCTTAGTTATTTTTCTATTTACTTCACTCCCTCACTGTCCAGGTGACTATTGCATACCTAAAAATTTTAATATTCCATCCTCCTCCGCACTCTCAACTCAGAAGCGTGCTTCATATTCCATTGATAAAAACAGAAGCAACCAGGAGAGAACTTCCACATTTTCCCATTACCTGATAGATAAAATTTTCTGTCTCCCTCTTGCAGATTTGTATCTATATGAGTGTTGCCTTTGTAATAATGTCTTGGAAGAAGTGGTTGGCTTGAAAGGATCAGAAGTGAGATATGGAATCTGGTTGCCTTAGGTTATTTACACCATCAACTTCTCCAGCTTCACTAGATTGTTCCATTAGTGTTCTATACACCATAATATATC
The DNA here is from genome assembly GCF_001698545.2 of Rhinopithecus bieti. Taxonomy (NCBI): domain Eukaryota; kingdom Metazoa; phylum Chordata; class Mammalia; order Primates; family Cercopithecidae; genus Rhinopithecus; species Rhinopithecus bieti. The sequence goes on along the minus strand of NW_016809834.1, from coordinate 3,646,521 downwards.
TGATCTTTTAAAAATTACAAACATACAGCCTTAACCACATATTTTCTCCAGTTTCTGCAGCATTTCTCTGCTTCTCTGTGTGATAAACGTCCTTACAGGATTGGGCAATGTTTGTTTTCTTAGTTTTCTCTGCTTTCTCCTTTTCTCTCCTGAACTCAGTCCAACTATTTCACTCAAAGAACTCTGTTAAGGTTAATTTATCAACATATTCAGGGGGAGTTTTCAATCCTAATTTTATTCAACGTCTCAGTGTCATTTAATGGAGTTGGTAGTTTCTTAATCTTCAAAATGCTTTTGAAACATTAAAAGAGAGAGAGCTACCAGTGCTCTACTCTCTTTGTGTCAGCCTCTTATCTGACTGGCTGCTCTCTCTAGATCTTCATTTATTGTAATATTGTTCATCTATCACAAGAAATAAGGTATTAATATATGCTATAACATAGATGAACACTGAAATCATTATACTGAGTGAAATAAGTAATCAATTAGTTAATGCACATTTGGATTGTTTTTGATATTTGGCAAATATAAATGTTACTATGAACATTCACATACAAGCTTTTGTGTAGATACATGTTTTCATTTGTCTTGAGTACATACATGGAGTGAAATTGATAGATCATATGGTAACTCTATATTCAATCTTTTGAGGAACTGCTGTTTTGTTTTTTAAAACGGCTGCACCATTTTATATTATCACCAACAGTGTATGAGAGTCCAGTTTCTCCACATCCTCACCAACATCTATTATTATGTCTTTTTTATTATAGCCATCCTATTGGGAATCAAGTGATGTCCCATTGTGGTTTTTACTTGCGTTTCTATGATGGCTAACAATGTACATCTTTTCATGTGTTTATTGGTCATTTGTATATTTTCACTGGAAAAATGTTTCTATTCAGATCCTTGGTCCATTTTAAAAATTGGGTTGTTATTTTTTCATTATTAAATTGTAAAAGTTCCTTTTATATTCTAGAGACAAGACTCTCATCAGAGATATGATTTGCAAATATGCTCTCACATTCTGTAGATCATCTCTTTACTTTTATGGTAATGTCCTTTGACACAAAGAAGTTTTCCATTTTGAAGGTGTTCAGTTTATACGTGTTTTCTTTAGTTTCTTGTGTACTTGGGAACCTATCTAAGGAATTATTGCTTAATCCAAGATCGTGAAGATTTACTTTAATGTTTCTTCTAAGAGTTTTACAGTTTTAGGCTTTGGATCCATTCTGAGTTAATTTTTGTGTACCATGTGAAGTAGAGGGTCCAATATTACTCTTTACATGTGGTATTCAATTGTTCTATCATCTTTTGTTGATAAGACTATTATTATCCATTTAATTGTCTTGGAACCCTAGTTAAAAAAATCAATAGTAAATGGAGGGTTTATATCTGAACTGTCAATTCTATTCCGTTGATTTACATGTTTGTTCTCATGCGGGTACCACACTGTCTTGATTCCTGTAGCTTTGTAGTAAACTTGAAAATTGTGAATTCTGAGTATTCCAGCTGTTGACTTTTTATTTCAAGATTATTTTGACTACATTTGGTCCCTTGAATATCAACATGAATTTTAGAATCAGCTTGTTTTGTTTTTGTTTTGTTTTCTGCAAATAATAGAGAGTGAAAAATGAGAACAATAGCTGTCTGAGAGGGGAGGAGAAAAATATGAGACAAATAGTAGGATCTGCCTAATTCCTTATTCACACTACCTGGAAAGCAAAGCAGACATAATCTGTGTGTAGAAACAAAAGATGAAACAATCTGTTACTTCTCTGTTGATGCTTTTCAATAAAATGAGAACAACCCAATTGAAGTCTAAATGGATCCATTTGTTTAAGTCTCAAGGTTATCAGTTTTATCACGGGAGATACTTTGTATAAAGTATGTGAAATCAAAGGTCATACAAGAAATAAAATATTTAAAATGAGAATACTCATGGCAGGAGAAGAGATATCTCATGGATTTTAGCAAGATTTATATGATGAGTAATAGGGAAGACATAAAAATCAGACCTGCCTACCATATTTAACATCAATCATTTAAAGGATCTTTATGTAATCTTGCATTTCATTGTCTTTCATAAGAATAACATTATTTAGAAGGCAAACAACTTGCTTGATGAGTTTTTAAAAATCATAAGTAGGTACATTTTGGACAAGAAGTTTTGACAAGTATTGCTGCAGTTTGCCCATTATCTGTCTCTTCCATCTCTAATTTGCTATATAATCTCTATTCTTGATTACGGTGCTTTGTAGACAGGAAATCTGACTTTCATCTTGGATCTATAGTGTCTAACCCATTGCCAGGTGAGTAGCAGGTGATCAATAAATGCTTATTGAATAAGTGAATGAAACATAATATTCTCTTATAAGTAAGATAGATGAAAATGTAACTAGTTGAGCTCTATCGATTTTATTTTGAACTAGGCAAGGTGAAATGAACATGTATATATAATTTGAGTGTCTGAGGGGAGAGGTCATTTCATTCTTAGCCATCTTGCTATACATTTCAGAATCGGAGGTTGAAATGGCAAGGGATGAGTGGCAAGGTGACATAGAACAGTTACACTGCATGTAGTCAAATGTTTTCTGTTGCATATCTTAGCAGTTGTCACTCCTTTCACATTTCAATTTCCTAACTATAATAAGGCTACAAATGTGCAATCTTCCAATTCAGATGAGGCTGAGTTTTTATTCATGTAATCGCAACCCAAGTTATCATGAATTAAGTTATGTGCCATTCAAGAATGTGATGTTCACATTTATGAAAGAATTAATATGTGCAGCTACATTGCCTTTAACAAATTATTATTAGGCAGGGATATGAAATGCATTGGTAAGAAATACTTAACAGATGATACTATGACAATGTGCTATTAAGCATATTACTGTAATGTCAATATTATTAAACCTATGTACCCAGCTAATCCATGAATATGAATTACTTTTGTATCAGTCACACTTTATTATTTATTAGGATTACTGTAATAACTGTAACTATTCCTTTGAGACAACCTCAGGGCATGTCTCCCTCAAAGCTGCAGCTTAGAGAACCATTGAATTTCGATCTTATCTAACAGTGAGTCCCTTAAGTACCATTTCTCCAGATCATTCTGTTAAATCAGATGTGACTAAAAAATGTGATTGTTTTCCACTGAAAATTAAGATAGCCTGCATAGCTATTACTAAAATTTATTGAGACCTCCAAGCTACCTGGCATTTAACCAAGTGCTTTTCATATATTGTTAAAAGTTACTTCCCAAATTCTGTAATATATTATCCCCAAATACAGAAGGAAAAATTTTTAGTTAAGAGAGATTAGAAAGTAAACATCTAAAGTGTCAATGCTTTAGTGCAAATACTTGGGTCCAAACTCAGTTGTCTTTGTTACCAATCAGAGATTCTTAAATAGGACTGAATTATGTAAATAAACCACTAAAATTTGGAACAATTGAAATTCTCTTATTTGAGTTCATCGCCAGTGGACGATACATGTTTTTGTTCCTCCCTTTGCAAATAGAGATGGCAGCTTGTTATAAAAATTGGGGTAATAGTGTACAATAATTTAAAAGGTTTCTCACAAAATCACCGCTTTTTCTAAAGTACAATCGGATATTTGGTTTTATTATCCCCATTAGAAAGAATCCACTGAAATACACAAGATTATTTACTTAAACTTTCAGCCTTTCTTACACCTAGTCTAATGTTTAGTTTATGTTTTGAGATTTGAGGATGACTGTTTGGACAGTCTTCTATTTTCTAATATTACCTTTGCAATGATTTTTGCCCACCGTTGTATATTTTAGCTAATTATATAAATATGTGTATGTGTACATATAAAACTTTACACTTACTTGTACCACTCTCAAATACTGAGAGAAGGTGAAAACAGCATAGGATGTAGCAGTGCATAAGGTTAAGGAAAAGAGCATTTCCTGAGACAAGAAGTGACTCCAGGGTCTGCATGCCTGTTGATCTTCTGTATTCTGCTAAATCAAGCAATAGGCATTGCAGCTGAAGCTCTGATTACTTCTTCACAAATTTGCTGTCTTCTTAAAAACAAACACTGTATCTAAGCCTCCTTCGCAGTCACACATATCCCAAATACCACCACAATCCTTTAGTATTTAGATTTGTTTATATCTTGAATCAGATACAAGCTGCAGGTTTCCTGGAAAGGATGTTAAGACAACAGGTGGCCATTTCTGTCTTCCTCTTCCTATTTCTTTCTCATGGAAATCTGCACATTGTTGCATTATTCTGTTCTAAAGATGAAATCCAGGGATGAACTCAGGACACTAATCCAGAAATGGCTAAAATCTATTGGACATTGTTGTCCTGTGCTCATTCATATTAATATTTTTGCTTTAATTTTTTTTAACCCAGCTCTTTACTGATTGAACGGTTTAAACTAAGTTCTACACGAGCACAGAGGGTAGAGAGACTACGTTGGTCTGTGGAGTTCAGTGAAGGTTCCATGAAGGATGCGGCAATTGGAGCAGAATTTGGAGTTAGAGAACTGTGAGTTTGTTTCATCTATGCAACAGGCAGAATGCCAAATATGTCATGTTATGCTTTGGGAATTGTGCAGAACACCCTCCATTACAACTGCTTAAGAGCTGTTGCTAGAAATCTCTATGTTTCAGTTTCACAGTTTTCGTCCATTTAGATCAGGTCCTTACCATCAGGGTGCCTTAAGCTTTCTGGTTAAAAAAAATATATTGTTGAATGTTAATATCTCTCTCACAGGGTTAAAATTTCAATCAGATTTTAATAGATCCCAAATTAACCTCAATTAGGGCATCATGATTGTCAAGATGTTAATATTCTTAACTGCTGAGCTGAATATTTACCACATTTAGCAGCAAATAAGTAGTGCTAAAATCAATGAGATGAAATAGTTACATAGGAGTTTTTTATTTAATTATTTTACTTTAAGTTCCAGAATACAAGTGCAGAATGTGTAAGTTTGTTACATAGGTATACATGTGCGGTGGTTTGCCGCACCTATCAACCCACCATCTAGGTTTTAAGCTCCCCATGCATCAGCTATTTGTCCTAATGCTCTCCCTCCCCTTGCCACCCACCACCCGACTGGCCCTGGTGCATGTTGTTCCCCTCCCTGTGTCCATGTGTTACCATCATTCAACTCTAACTTATGAGTGAGAACATGTGATGTTTGGTTTTCTGTTCCTGTGTTAGTTTGTGAGGATGATGGCTTCCAGCTTGATCCATGTCCCTGCAAAGGACATAATTTCTCTCCTTTTTATGGCTACATAGTATTCCATGGTAAATATGTACCACATTTTCTTTATCCAGTCTATCATTGATGGACGTTTGGGTTGGTTCCATATCTTTGCTATTGTAAACAGTGCTGCAACAAACATACATGTGCTTGTGTCTTTAGAGTAGAATGATTTAACTTCCTTTGGGCATATACCAGGTGATGGGATAGCTGGGTCAAATGGTATTTCTGGTTCTATATCATGGAGGAATTGTCAAACTGTCTTCCGCTATGGTTGAACTAATTTACACTCCTACCAACAGTGTAAAAGCATTCTTATTTCTTTACAGCCTCAACAGCATCTATTGTTCCTCAACGTTTTAATAATTGCCGTTCTGACTGGCATGAGATAGTATCTCATTGTGTTTTGATTTGCATACATCTAATGATCAGTAAAGTTGAGCTTTTTTTCATATTTGTTGGCAGTATAAATGTCTTCATTTGAGAATTGTCTGTTCATATACTTTGCTCACTTTTTGATGAGTT
>NW_016809834.1:3596321-3640412 GCF_001698545.2 Rhinopithecus bieti | reverse complement strand
TTTTTTTTTTTTTTTTTTTTTTTTTTGTAGATTTGTTTAAGTTCTTTGTAGATTCTGGATGTTGGATGTTAGAGCTTTGTCAGATAGGTAGATTGCAAAAATTTTCTCCCATTCTGTAGGTTGCCTGTTCACTCTGATGACAGCTTCTTTTGCTGTGCAGGAGGTCTTTAGTTTAATTAGATCCCATTTGTCAATTTTGGTTTTTGTTGCAATTGCTTTTGGCATTTTCGCCATGATGTCTTTGAGCATGCCTATGTCCTGAATGGTATTGCCTAGGTCTTCTTCTAGGGTTTTTATGGTTTTGGGTTATACATTTAATCTTTAATCCATCTTGACTTAATTTTTGTATAAGGTGTAAGGAAGGGGTCCAGTTTCAGTTTTCTTCATATGGCTAGCCAGTTTTCCCAGCACCATTTACTGAGTAGGAAATCCTTTCCTTATTATGTGTTTGTCCAGTTTGTCGAAAATCAGATGATTGTAGATGTGTGGTGTTATTTCTGGGGTCTCTGTTTTGTTGCATTGGTCTATATGTCTGTTTTGGTACCAGTACCATGTTGTTTTGGTTACTGTAGCCTTGTAGTATAGTTTGAAGTCAGGTAGCACGATGCCTCCAGTTTTGTTCTTTTTGCTTATGATTGTCTTGGCTATATGGGCTCTTTTTTTGATTCCATATGAAATTTATTATATATTTTTTTTCTAATTCTGTGAATAACGTCAATGTTAGTTTGCTAGGAATAGCACTGAATCTATAAATTACTTTGTGCAGTATGACCATTTTCATGATATTAATTCTTTCTATCCATGAGGATGGAATATTTTTCCATTTGTTTGTGTCCTCTCTTATTTCCTTGAGCAGTGGTTTGTAGTTCTCCTTGAAGAGGTCCTTCACGTCTCTTGTTAGCTGCTTTCTTAGGTATTTTATTCTCTTTGTAGCAATTGTGAATGGGAGTTCATTAATGATTTGCTTGTCTATTGTTGCTATATAGGAGTGGTTGTGATTTCTGCACATTGATTTTGTGTCCTGAGCTGTTGCTGAAGTTGCTTATCAGCTTAAGTTTTTGGACTGAGATGATGGGTTTTTCTAAATATAGAATCATGTCATCTGCAAACAGAGACAATTTGACTTCCTCTCTTCCTATTTGTATATGCTTTCTTTCTTTCTTTTGCTTAATTGCCCTGGCCAGAATTTCCAATACTATGTTGAATAGGAGTGGTGAGAGAGGGCATCCTTATCTTGTGCCGGTTTTCAAAGGGAATGCTTCCAGCTTTTGCCCATCCAGTATGATATTGGCTGTGGGTTTGTCATAAATAGCTCTTATTATTTTTAGATATGTTACATCAATACCTAGTATATTGAGAGTTTTTAGCATGAAGTGGTGTTGAATTTTATCAAAGGCCTTTTCTGCATCTATTGAGATAATCGTGTGGTTTTTGTCATTGGTTTTGTTTATGTGATGGATTACATTTATTGATTTGGCTGTGTTGAACCAGCCTTGCATCTCAGGGATTGATTGTGGTGGATAAGCTTTTTGATAAGCTGCTAGGTTTGGTTTGCCAGTATTTTATTGAGGATTTTCGCATCGATGTTCATCAGGGATATCGGCTTGAAGTTTTCTTGTTTTGTTGTGTCTCTGCCAGGTTTTGGTATCAGGATGGTGCTGGCCTTATAAAATGAGTTAGGGATGAGTCCCTCCTTTTCAATCATTTGGAATAGTTTCAGGAGGAATGGTACCAGCTCCTCTTTTTATCTCTGGTAGAATTCAGCTGTGAATCCGTCTGGTCCTGGGCTTTTTTTGGTTGGTAGGCTATTAACTACTGCCTCAATTTCAGAACTTGTTATTGGTCTATTCAGGGATTCAACTTCTTTCTGGTTTAGTCTTGGGAGAAATGTATCCATTTCTTCCGGATTTTCTAGTTTATTTATGTAGAGATGTTTATAGTATTCTCTGATGGTAGTTTTCATTTAGGTGGGACCAGTGGTGATAGCCTCTTTGTCATTTTTTGTCACATAAGAATTTATATTTACTTGAGATAGACATTTTTCAAGGACTTAAATTTTATTTTATATTATTTAACCTCTGTTACAAGGTATAGAAAATTCAGTCTTACATATTCATTCAACATTTTTTATTACTAATTCATTTAACAAATACCCTATTGAATGGTCTTCTCTAAATTGGTTATGTTATGGCCTTTATTAAGTGGTAGGAAAAGAAAAATTCACAAATCACAGTCTCAGTGAAATGTGCTTTCACTATAGACTAATGGCCTTTTACAGTTGAGAACTACCTTTTTTTAAAAAATCTTAATCAGGTCTGACTTTTAAGAACATATGTACTTATCTGGAAATTGAAACAATATTATCTAGTATATTCTAGGAATCTTGAAATTTTAAAATATATCACATATGAAGCACATAGTAGTTTCATAAGTGTCTAGCACTTTAAAAGTTATTATTATTGTACTACTTCTATTATTACTATATTACTATTATTTGTACTATATTTAAGTTGCCTTGAATTTCCTAGATCCTGGATCCAGAAAAATTAAAATCATATGAGAGGGTTGATATACAAGAAAATTCAAAAGTAGAGTTAGCAAAACTGGTTTTTTAAAAATTGCTGCAAATTTTGTTGCAAGTTTGAATACAGTCTTGGAATTCTTTGGGTAATATGGTAAAAAATTATCTCAGCTAAATTGTACATGATTTTTACCAACAGGTTAGTAGGAACTGGTAAATTTAAATAATGTATTTATATCTATTGCCTGAGCAAACATGGTCTTATTCAAGCCAAAATGTAAATTTGAGATCTTTCTCCTGTCACACTTGATATGGTTTGGCTGTGTCCCCACCCACATCTCACCTTTAATTGTAATAAACCCCACAGGCCAAGGGCAGGCCCAGATGGAAATAATTGAATCACGGGGACAGTTTTCCCCATACTGTTCTCGTGGTAGTGAATAAGTCTCATGAGATCTGATGGTTTTATAAATGGAAGTTCCCCTATACAAGCTCCCTTGCTTGCCACCATGTAAGGCATGTCTTGCTTCTCCTTCAGCCATGATTGTGAGGCCTCCCCAGCCACGTGGAACTGTGAGTCAACTAAACCTCTTTCCTTTATAAATTACCCATTTTGGGTATGTATTTATTAGCAACATGAGAACAGACTAAGACAACACTCATTCTTCCTTCGGTTACAGTATTAATGAGGTTATTGAGTAAACTGGATTAGAGAGAGGCCAACCAAAAAGCAACTTCATTTTTTCATACCACTGCATTTCTTTCATGGACTTCTAAGTCTTTTCTTAATCTTGTGATATTTTAGGATTATGCCAAATCCTTTATCTTCATTTTCAAACATAAACAAATTATCTCATTTTCTATTAGATCTTCAATCTCTCATGAAATTCAAACTTATTTCCTCTCACTGCTCAGCCTGAGTAATCTTATTTTCCCCACCCTGCCTTACTACTCATCACCTCCATTCACTGTGTGGTCTCAGGGTTCTTCTGGGAGTAGAATGGCATCTTAGTCTATTTAGGTGCTATAGCAAAATATCATAAATGGAGTGGCTTATAAACAACAGACATTTATTTCTCTCAATTCTGGAGGCTGGGAAGTCCAAGATCAAGGCGGACTGGGTATCTGGTAGGGCCCAAACTTCTGGTACATAGATGGCAGTTTTTTGCTCTGTCCTCCCATGGTGAAAGGGATTCACTAGATTCTAACCCTCTGGGGTCTCTTTTATAAAGACACTAATCTCAATCATGAGGGCAGAGCTCTTTCAAAGGCCTCACTTCCTAATACCATCACCTTGGGGATTAAGATTTCAACAAACAAATTTTGGGAAAACATAAGCTTTCAGTCCACTGCAAATGGGGAGAAGAAAAGAGGTGAGGGTAGATACAAAGCTACTGCTTGACTGGTAAATGTGCAGTCTGGCATGGGAACACTTGTCCAAATGCTGATCCTTCCTGTAATGAGTTTCTCAGAGATTCCTCCACTAAGAACTTTGGCTTCAATCCACTATCTCCTTATGCCTCTTAACCAGTCCCTGGATTCTTTGAGTCCACTTTTCCCTGTTTAAGGTTTTGCACAGTTTCTTCCAAGATAATTCAGAATCATATCCCTTCATCAGAGTTCTCATTTGGTCCCAGGGAAGCACACCTTTTCTCCACTGCAGATGAGATTGTGGTGCATTCTTCTGAATATTCTATAATAACAAAGACCTAGCCAGCTTTTAAAATTTAGACTGTTTTTCAGACATAAGTCAGATACTAGTTCCCAAATCTCTCATATTTATAAAGACATTGTAGTAGGTACCAATAAGGTTCTCTTGACATCTTCTTTCTCCCCTATCCTTATGTAGTCTGAAAATGAGTGATGGCTAAGTGTTGCCTGATATTTTGGGGGTCGTCTCTTACAAAGTTCTATAAGGATGTTCTGACACATTTTTTATTGTGAAAAGGTACCAATATCTTTTGTTCTCAGATTTGGGGATCTCAGCCAATATAGAGACAAAAAGAATCATCCCTTTTGACGTCAGAATAAACAGAATAATTTATGTTACTTTCCCCTTTGTTTATTCCCTTGAGAACAGAAGTCATGTTTTATGCAGCATTGTAGCTGTTATAGCAAAGAGCACAGTGCATTGCATATGTTACATGCTCAATATGTACTGAATGAAGGTATAGTTAGGAGTAGTTTTACTACTTGCCTCTTCTACCAAAACACAGCCAGGGAACTTTTCATTATTAGATGCAATCAGGTTCCTTGCTGGCAAGAAAATGATGGCATATCCAAAGAGTTTAACCGAAGAGTAGTAAATGAAAGAATTATTTGTGTGGGCCAAGACTAAGGAAGCCAAGGAGATAAAACACCTTAGAGATTAGTAACAGTGAGAAGTCATTGCCACCCTTAGGTCTGAGAGAGTAAAGGGAAGGAAGGATGTTCCTAAATCATGAAGGATGCTGGAGCTGTGAAAGACAAAGAGTCTGATGGGATCCAAGGTCAAAGCAGAAGGTTGTCACTGTCAGGACAGTGGCAAGGCAGGAAGAGCGTATGGGCATGAACCCAGGGTGATAAATACGCAACTTCTGTCTCCTCCCATCCTCCATTTTCCTGTCAGTTCCTGCCATTGGCTGAATCCAACTGGAAGCCAGATGGCAAGGGGACTTGAGCAATGTAGCTCTGGAGGTCAGCCCTGTGGGATGGAGAGGAAGACAGAGAAATGCACATAATGAATCATAGAAAAGGGTAGGTGGCAGGGAACAACAGCAGGCTACTACAGTTGGAAAAATCAAACTAGTGTATTTAAGCCATTAGGAGAAATACTACATAGTGTATAGTTGTCGTTTATAATCAAAACACTCCTTTTGTGGTCTACTTCATTTTCATGACAGAGTAAACACCTTTGAATAAAAATCTCGAATTTTAACTTTGATTTTTGTTTGCTTATTTATATGCTTTCTTCAAAACATGTTTATAACAATTTGCAAAGATATTTAGATACAATGACAATCTACAAAGTATGTAACATGGTGAGATGAACTAAGATTAATGCTAAAGGAAAATATGGGTAGAAATGTTGGATTCACTGAAGTTAATTCACAGAATGTGGGCCATATTGTAAACCATAAATTTGGTTCTGTGATTTCTTGAGTCAGTTCTAAAAATATTTCTCTCACATAATATTTATTGAATCCCTATGATGTTTTTTAGACGCTAGAAATATGGCAGTGAGCAAGAAACAAGGTCATGTGGCATTTATATTTTCATGGGAAATAAAAAAAGAAAACAAACATATAAGATAACTTCAAATTGAGATAAATGTTATGGAGAAAATATACCAGGATAATAAGACAGAGTGACTAGGGCAACTCCAGGTAGTGTGCGTGAGATAAAAACCTCTTTGAGAAATAGTATTTATGCTGAAACTTCAATGATAAGAAAATAATCGTGGTGAAGGGGAGTGGGAGCAAAGAATGGATTATGAAAAGATCTGAACCAGCTATATCTCACTAGTAGCTATCACATCATTCCTAAAGGAAAATATCTTCAAGGTTGCAAACAATAAATACTTGCAGAATATTTGGAGGTCAAAACTTCCTGTTTACACAGACAGAACCTCCTGTTTTATTCATTGTTGCATATGCTGCTTCTTTTTTATAACCATCCTAGATACTGTATTTTAATTTTCACCTCTGATCAGTTCAACAAAACTTTATTTAACAATTGCCATGTGTCCAAATATATAAAGAGTATTTAGTTACAAAAGCTGTCATCACAGAGTATCACAAACGAGGTGGCTTAAACAACAGAAATTTATTTGCTCACAGTTCTGGAGGCTAGAAGACCAAGATCAAGGTGTTGTCAGGGTTGGTGTCTGGTGAAGCCTTTCTTTCTGGCTTGCAGATTGCCACCTTCTCATAGTGTCTTCATATGGCCTTTTCTCTGTACTTGCTTGGACAGAGGGAGTGCTCTGTGGTTTCTCTTCTTCTTTTTGTAATGGCATCAATTCTATTGGATTAGGGCTCTGCCCTTATGACCTCATTTACCTTTGCCTTATTAAAGGCCCTATCTCTAAACCCTGTCATATTGGGGATTAGGACTTCAACATAAATTTGAGGGTGGGAGATAAAATTCAGTTCATAAAAATCACAAAGAACTGGTATGTAAGGACTTAAAATAGTATAAAAGAAAATATAAGAAAAAAAATCAGGTTTCAGATGGATTGACACAAACCAAGCATTCTAAAGGAAAGATTAATGAAGATTTGAGTTTTTCAAGAGACTTTTACAGAGAAGAGGCAACATAATCTGAGTCTTTAAGTGTCCTGTTTGGGGGATTTTGAATCTGTTTACTGAATGAAAATAAGTATCAAAATTGTTTCCTTCATTGGGCTGCCATTTTTTATTATGATGGAACAAATACATTGGAAAATCACAAAGAAAGCACGCATGTGATCCATCTACCTGATAAAATGTTTAACTCACTAGTAAATGAATGCAAATTAAAAGAAGAAATTCTGTGGCTTTAACATCACATTATAGCCCAAATCCAATCATTTGTCACTACCTGCATTGCTCCCAGCTGGGCGAAGCTATCATCGTCCCTTGCATAGCTTATTACAATAGGTCACCTAACTGATCATCCTGCTCTGCCCTTGCTCCACTTCAGTCAGAGTGGTTTCTGTGCAACATAAGTTAAGCCATTTCACTCTTTTGTTCAAACTCTCTAATGGCATCCCATTTCACTCAGGAAGAAAAAGCCAATTTCCCTGCAAGTATCCTCAATTTCCTCTACCATCCCTCATTACATGCCTGAACTCATCTTGAAGAAAAGTGTCTTAACCCTATTGTGTATGACACCCAAGCTGGAACCTCAGTTTTACATTTAATAGGCTAGCAGGCTCTGGTGATGTGGTTTTTGGTAGGACAAATGTACCCCATAGTTGTGTATACATTGCTATACTTCATTCAATGTAAAATGGGTCTTTTGGTCAAAGGACATGTTATAAAGGAACCCATGATGATAGATGAGTTCTTGGATAACAGCACAGGTAGTAGTGGTGCTAGTGGTGGGCAGGAAAAACAAACCCACAAACAGACTCTTATCAATTTCAGCAAGGTGATATCACTCTCTCTCATAGGATGGATGGTGTGATATAACTGACTTGCCAGTAAGTGCCTGGTTGATGTACTCAAAAGATATCAATCTGAAAATCTGAGTCAGATATTCAGAAGCAGCAGTAGCTATATAAGCCTTAATGAATGAAAGTTCATGCTATGGGACCCGTGTATAGCCTCCATTCTTGCCATCATGGCATTTGGATCACTGGACAATTGCAGAAGTACTGGGCTGGTCAAGGACAGACTGTAGATGAATCATCCCATCTAACTCGTTGTGCAATACCTTCTATGCAACATATGCTTTCTGGGAGGTCTTGATGTGAGACACATTGAATCCACTCCTATAAGTCTACCATCATGCTTTTTCACCAGATTTCTTTTTCCTGGTCCTTCAAAATTGTCTTCTAGACCATGAACAACCAACTGAACCATTTGAGAGGGTCTATTTATTTTCTTACCTTAGGCAGTTTCCACTTCCACACCAAGTTGGAGACCAGGGGTATTGCTTGAATCTCTAACAATGAGAGGATTTCCTAGCACTGTTTTTGAGGGCCACCCCTCATGGAGGCCTTTAAGGGTTAGCATTTTAATTTTGTCTTGCAGCATATTGAACTGTGTTATTGATGAACCAAACCTGGGTATCTTTCATCTTCTGGCAACTGATCATAGGAAATTCCCCATCAGGCAATAAATGTGAGCAGAGGAAGAGGAATAAGTGTAATGTACACAGATGACATAAGGTTTGGGTCATGTAATTTACCTGTGTCCAATCTTAATATATACCTTTGCTCCTGTGTCTGATGCAAATGTATGACTTGTAGGTTTGACAATGCCTAGCTCATGATGAGCGTATCTGGTTGCATGGTCATTCAATATTTCATGATTATGTTCTTATTCTCTACTGTGGCCCAGTGCCATCCAAGAGATGCTTTTTGAATGGTTAATTCTTTGTTACAAACACATGGCCTTGCTAGACAATGAGTTCAGGAATCCACTGGGCCTATTGTAGGATGGATCTGAGTCAAAAGTCCATTTTTCACTTAATTGCCATAATTCCACACTCTGATGGGCCAGTGGACCACAGTGAGATTTGGAGTCCCAAGGGTTTAGCATCATTTCACATATAGGGTCATAATCCTTGAAAAGTTTAAGTATTTTCTCCCTTTTTTCCCATGCATGACTGCCCTAGAAAATGAACACAGGTCCCTTTGGTTAGGCTAGGAGGAATGTTTCCATGTAAATATTTGGCAGTGTAATAGGATTCTTCCTCAAAGAGAACCTCAAAGAGAACTACTTCAATCAGTCTGTGGATTGACTCTAGCTGGCAAGAGTGTTGTGGGCTGTGACTCACTTTGCTTTTAGAAATCAAGTAAGACTTTAGTAGAATGTCCATTTATACCAGTTGCAGGGTCACCACGATCATTTAATCATTAACAAAGGTTTCTGTAGGTCAAGCCATTCAGATTATTGCTGCAGCCTGGCTGCACATCTCGGTAATTATCCACACCTTGTCACTGGCAATTAAGTATTCCACTTGACCTCTGTTATTCCAGGATCCCATCTGTTTTGTTAGAATCTGGAAGCTCTTTTCAGTAGTAATGTTTCCCAGCAGCATTCCTGACTTGTAGAGTTTATCAGATATCTTGGTGCTCCCTTTACCTATGCATTTCTCAGGGTCTTGGTGAAAAAAGAGTTCTCTAGATTCACCAGAAAAAAATAGATATGGGGAAGGTAAGTAGATCACATATAGTAAGTTTAACTCCAGCCCCTCTCTTGACTTTTGGATTTTGGCAGGGGTCAGCAAACACTTTCGTTAAAGGGCCAGATGAGAAAAATTAGGCATTGTGGGCAATATGATCTGTGTCATAACTACCCACCTCTGTAGTTTTGGTATGGAAGTTGCCAAAGACAATACATAAAATAACAAGTATAGCTGTGTGGCAATAAAACTTTATTTACTAAAACAGTTTGCAGGCTGGATTTGGTCCATGAATTACATTTTGTTGACCTGTGTCCATTCTACAGTATACCAAGAAAGTTCAGGCATTTATACTTCATTTATTGCTGGGTACTGTGGGTTCAGGTTTATGCTGTCATTCAAGTAAATTGATAAAATTATTATCATCCCCCTTTGAATTATCAATCTCTGGTTAATGTACCAATATCGATAAATTCAATCAGATCAAATATCACATTATTGTCACCCTGTTCTATCATCTTTAGAACCTACAGACACACACACACACACACACACACACACACACACACGTATTCCTCAGGAATAATTGGCAAAAATCTTGAAATTCTCTTGGGGTCTGTGGTATCTCCACCTGTTCACACTTTGTACTTCTGATCTAATTAGATCTGAGTCTAGAGACACTGAGAAGCAGTAGACATGGGTCATAGGGAGGACCAGCAGTTCCTTTCAAAGTCATGCCTTCATAAGAAGTCATTACAGGTCTTCAGACAAGGGGAGGTTAGATTCAGATCGTGGAACAGGGGCTGCTTCTGCCAGGAAGGGAAGCTCAGAGGAATTTGTGAGTTCGACTCTTTGAACTTCACTGAAGACTGTTCAGATGTCACCATCCCAATTTTTAGGGCCTCTTCAGCTAGTGAAATGGTAGCTGAGTTTGGCTCTCTCCGTTAAAAACCCCAAAGGGAAGTAGATAATATTAAGGGCAGAGTTAACACATACTTTTTTGTTTTGTTTTGTTTTTGTTTGTTTGAAACGGAGTCTCTCTCTGTCGCCCAGGTTGGAGTGCAGTGGCGCCATCTCCACTCACTGCAAGCTCCGCCTCCCGGGTTCACGCCATTCTCCTGCCTCAGCCTCCCGTGTAGCTGGGACTACAGGTGCCCACCACCACGCCCGGCTAATTTTTGTATTTTTAGTAGAGACGAGGTTTCACAGTGTTAGCCAGGATGGTCTTGATCTCCTGACCTCGTGATCCACCCGCCTTGGCCTCCCAAAGTGCTGGGATTACAAGCGTGAACCACCGCGCCCAGCCAACACATACTTTCTTCCCTGGCTTCTTATGGTACCATCTGAGCCTCACCATGACACTCAGCACCTTCCAACTGTAGTGATTATATCAACATAACATTCAATGGTAGACCATCATCTGACTGCATTTTTAAATTGACACATTGACACATTCATATGTGTTGTGTGTGTGTGTATATATATATAGTACATATATATATGAAATATTTATATGTGCATATATATATAACATGAAAGAATAAAGCATATTTTCAATATTGCATTGTTTTCCCTTCTTATTTGAGAGAGAAAGAACAGAAAAAACCTGGATTTTAAAATTTGCTGAGGAATAGATCCTTTTCCAAATTCAATTTTAACATTCTTGCTTTTAAATATTGAGCTTTCTAGTAGATATTAAACGCATCATTCTTCAGTTATTTGAGTTGAGACTTTACCTTACTTTTTTCCTCGCTGATATACTATAGTGTATTTCTCTAACTGGGTCTTCTTCCAGTTAGACAACTTCCATTCAGATATCTCTTTGGAAATATTCATAGATTTATAATTGTCCTTTGTGGTCCTTCCTGTTACTAACAATGATATTGTTTTATATGAAGATGGTTGTGGTGTTGGGCTGCATAACAGACCATAATTAAAGGCCCTTCCTATAACCATGCTCTTTGCCATGTGACTTTGCAGATCTTCCCACAATTTTTCTGCTATGGCCAATTGAATGGGGTAGCAGTGAGGGTATGCCATTTGCAGGGCCAGACCTTGAGAGACCTTGACTATTTCTACTTGTCCTCTTGTGCTGTCTGCCATTGACATGAGAGGAGTTTCCTCTCATTAGCTGCTGCCTTGTCAACATGAGCTCAAGCATAAACACACATGAAGTAAACCTAAGCAGAAACCCCAGCAGGTAACTATGCCCAACTTGAATGAGAGGCACCCAACTGGGTCAATAAACTTCCTCCCCACCCACAGATATATTACCTTAAAAAATGTCTCTAATAGTGTGGCACTGAGATTTTTGTTTGTTTGTTACGTAGCTTTGTTCTGGCAATAGCTAGCTAATACAACAGTAATACATGGAGATTCTGTAGCAACTAATGATCCAGCTCCTTTGCATTAGTTTTTTATCATACAAAAAATGATGATTTCATATACATTTATTAATACAAATATAGCAGAATATTATGTGGCATACAACTTGTTTTAAATTTAACTTTTCTTGAGGTCAGTTTTCAGAGTAAAATCTTGGCTATAGTTATTTACAATAATTTCATTTTGGATTTGTTTACAATAATTTTACTTTTGGATCAAATTGCATCAATAATATCCATTTAGTATTCCAATAATTCAAATAAAAAGTGCATTCTTGCTTTAAAAGTTTGTTCTTCTTTATTTAGCCTAAAATTTTTTAGACCATTGACATTTTAAAAGTTGGCTCAGTATAAGTATTCAGTTGTATTGATAGAGTTCTCACAGTTTTTGCTGTTTAAATTAATGTGAAGTAACAACAATTCTTTTAAATTAAGACCCTAGTAACCATGTCCATCATCTTTCAAATATATTTTTCTGGGTTCCAAAGGAGTTTGCTTTATTCAATTAGTAGAAGGGTGATTATCTCACACAATAAAGACATCTTGGATGCAGTGCAGTTGGTGGTGAATAGTTTGCCTGATTTTTCAAGGAATTTGTTTTGTCAACATTGTTCTAGAATCTAGGAGTGTGAAATTGTGGTTTCTATAGAGTATAAACAAGTCTCATAGCTGGAAAGTCAAGTAAATTAATTTTAGTTCTTAAACTACTGCTGAGAAGTACTTCATTTCCCAATTCTTCCTTCTCTAAATAGATTAAGGGTTACATGAAAGTCAAGTTGTGCTGATTTGTCCTTTCTCTAGAGAGATTTCACCTGACTGCTTATTTATCAGTTTCTTCTTAACGCAATTGGTTTCTTTCCTTCCCTACTGTCCCTCTGTCCCTGCCTCCCTGACTTCTGTTGTTGCTATTCTCCCTTTATTTATTTCTTCCTATCTTCATGCTTTTGATTGACCAAAATTGAAGACAATCTTAATATTCCTGACCTTTTAAAAAAGAAAACAAGGCAAAGAAACAACTCTTCAGAATAAAACAACATAATAATCTTATGGGATTATTATAATATTAGGACATGAATCTTCCTTGTACTCCCTCTGATTCAACTCATGGTTCCTATGTTGTGCTAAACACTCAATTGATTTGGCATTCAATAAATCCTTATTGGTCCATAAATTACGTGCTTTCGAGTGAAGCTCTGATTTATGGAGAAGAAGCTTCATAAAAGAGGAGAGGAATGAATATACTGGATGACTTTTATGGAAGAACTTGATTATCATAAACTTCAGGTTGACTTTCATAAAGATGAAAATAATTCTCTTCAACGAGAATGACTCAGATTCATTGATCACTTTTGTTGTGCCAGACACTGGACAAATATACAAAAATTATTAGTTACTCTAATGTAGTTAATGAGAAACCTAAGGAACAAAAAGTTTAGGTATCTTGTTAAGTCACAGAGTCAGGAAGTAGTGGAGATGGGATTAAAACCTAGGTCTTCATGAATGTGAAGTCTACATCTTTAAGTTCTCTTCTGTTTAGACCTATAAAGTTGAAAGTACCAAAAAGACTCCATTCAAGTCAGAAGAATCGCTTATAAAATCATCCAACCACCAGCACAGACACATACATGAAGCAAATTAAAATTTTA
The DNA here is from genome assembly GCF_001698545.2 of Rhinopithecus bieti. Lineage (NCBI taxonomy): Eukaryota > Metazoa > Chordata > Mammalia > Primates > Cercopithecidae > Rhinopithecus > Rhinopithecus bieti. Next base: position 3,627,051 of record NW_016809834.1, on the reverse strand, counting down.
GCAGAGACAGAAAACACCAAAACGCTTATCAGAAGAACTTGTGATGCACAAGTGACACTCAGAATATTTGAAAATATATATATGACTTTTTAGCCTCAAATCTTTCATATGCAGCCTTAAAGATTTTGGCAGTGCTAGGAGATGTTTGGAAGGAATCTATTCACATTGCCCTCCTTTCTAATGGAAAGAAACATGTTGTGCATCTCTCTCTCAAACTGGATTAGAAAAATAAATGTAGTAAGCCAGGTATCCCAGGACTTGTACAAAGAAAGAGGATCTCATATCCCAACCTTTGTCAGCTCACCTTAGAAAGAAGAAAGTATGGATGAGCAATGGCTTCTCCAACTCCAAATGACCAAACACATTAATTGAGCACTTAAGACACACAGAGCTTTAGCTTAGGAAAAGGGGTTGATACAGAAGGCTGATGAGACAGGAGAACGTGCAATCTATTTGGAGAGAAAGATATTAACACAGTATAAAAGTTCTCAAAAGATGATACATGGTCATTTTGCAAAAATATTAGAGAAAATATGTTCTATAATAATTGAGAAAATAGAGAAAGACCTCTTCAGTAGATATGGTAAGGAAAAGGAAGGATCAGCAAAAGTAAAACGACTCAGCCTGAGGCAACTAAGGCAGGCCAGTAGAAGAAAAACGTAACTACTCTTGAAGATGGTATCTGCAACATAATGTATGTAGTATGTGACAGCCAGATAGGACGAGATATAGTGAGCCACGATTCTACAGTGGATGTCGTGAAATAATAATACTGTACATAGTACTTATTTAACTTTTATTATGTGCCAGGCACTTTTATGACACCTTGCTACTCTAAGCGTGATTCACAAACGAATACCTTCAGCATTATCTAGAGTTTGTTAAAAATGCAGAATTTCAGTCCTCACCCCAGACTTACTGAAAGAGAATTTGCATTTCAACATGATTCCCAAGTGATTTGTAAAGAACATTAAAGTTTGAGAAGCACTGTATCAGAATGCATTACTTGGTTAATTCTTACAACAACAATATGGGAAGGTACTATTATTAGCCTCATTTTATAGATGAGAGAACTGAGGCACAGAGGACACAAAGAACTTGGATTAATTAAATGCCTGCAGTGAGTCAGTGGCAGAGTAGGATTCAAACCCATGCACCCAGAGCACCTGCCTTTACTGACTACATTATTCAGTTCCCTTGATCAGCGCACTGGGCACAGAAACTCAAGAGCAATTGCCAGTTGGATACAACCAAATATTTTCCTTCAGTAGCAATTACATTTCTTCTTTTAATTCAGGACTATGGGAAAATTTCAGGGTCTCCACTCAGAATAGAGGTAGCCAGAGTTTGAAATGAGAACTAAATTCTGTCAATTATTCAGAACATCTAAAAGGAAATAAATACATAGCTGATTGTAAATAATAAATGGTGTAGTTCTGTTTAATTTCTCAGGAAGTGGTGGATGTGGCATAGAGGTGAGTGTGGCTAAAGCAAGTGTCTTCTCTCAGGGTGTAAGTCTGAAATGTCTCCTGGGCCTCCTCTTTGTTTCCATGTCAGTTTGTGGAGTGATTATTGCATTTTGTTACTGGAGTTAGAATTCCGACCACAGAGAACTCTTAGTCTTCCCATCTGCAATTGTTTATAATTCAAATTCTAAATTCAGATTCTAGATTTTTAATTATACTTATATTTAAGTGACAGGATTCCATTTTAAGTACAGTTGATCCTTGAACACTGTGGGGATTAGGGGTGCCAACACCCTCATGCCATCAAAAATCCACATGTAACTTTTCACTTCCCCCATATCTAACTATGAGTAGCCTACTGTTGACAGGAAGCCTCTCAGATAACATAAACAGTCGGTTAACACACGTTTTGTATGCTATATGTATTATGTGCTGTATTCTTACAATAAGGGAGCTAAAGGAAACAAAATGTTATTAAGAAAATCATAAGGAAGAGAAAGCACATTCACAGTATTGTACTGTATATATGGATACCTTAAGTTTACATCATCTGTTTACAAGATGAATCGTCCTTCTCAAAAGGTGGGCAACTGCAGCTGCAGATCTCAATCTATGGTACCTACCAAGCAATTCAACTTTTTCTTGTAATGTCATGACTTTTCTCTGCTTCTTGGGAACACTTCCAGCATCATTAGTGGCACTTCATATGGGTCCCATGATGTTATTCAAGGTTTACTGTTTTGCACTGAACACAATGAAAAATACTCGAGAACCACAAGAGATCACTTTTTACTGTGACACGCAATTTACTGCAGAGACGAACTGCTCACTCAGAAATGATTAGCATCACAGCATGGCTTAAGCGGACACTGGTAACACTTGAGCTCACCACCATAGCAACAAGCAGTGGCTACAAAGTTATTCCAGTAGGACAGTATGTGCACTACCATTGATTTTATGCAGTTGCAATTTAATAACACATCTTTACATTTGTTTACATTTCTCTCGATTGCAAATGGCACCATTACAGTGTGTGTTTATGTATGTAAGTTTTGATAAATTTTAACTTTTTATAATAGATCTGTGTATGTTTTATGGTAGCAAATGATAAGACTAGAAGCTACATATATTTTATATATTCATGACATACTTGACATTTTCTTATTTTTAAAAACTATTTCTAGGCTATGCAGTTCATCTGTGAGTTTTTTCAAATTGTCTCAAATCTCCAAAATTTTTTCCAATATATTTATTGAAAAACTCTGTGTATAAGTGGATCCACGCAGTTCAAACCTATGTTGTTCAAGGGTCGACTGTACATTCTGCAAATTCCTGTTGCCTCTTTGTTTTTTTTTTTTTTTTTGGTGTGAGGGAAAAGCCCTCACACTGTCCGTGTGGTGCCACAGCTTTCTTTACTATCTCTTTTAAAACTTTTACTGATTTGCTTGGTCTGTTCATGATGTTACTGATCCTAACTCTGAGGAAAAATTTCCATGTTGAAATGTGATGGAAAAGGTTCCCCCAGAGGGTAGAGAATCTTGGAGTGAATGATAATTTCTGGGCATCTCAATTTATTGTCCATCTTGCCTTCTTGTAACCCCCCCACCCCGGAGCTTTAAAATTAACCATTCTGCCAGCTGTCATGTAGGCTGCATATGTTCAAAGTGACTTTAGCAAACAGCAAGACAGGTTATCTTTTGAGTAATGTATGTAGATACTACTAAGGCTGTCAAGCTATCAACGACTATTTTACTATCTATCCTGAAAATAATCTTGTGAAACTAGGTTTAAGGGGAATGAAAATCTACCATCTTAATACTCAAATAAAATTAGGATGGTCCTCATGTGCATCCCATATGAAGATTTAAATAAATAACATAGAAAACCAGCTAAAATTTTTATAGACACATTCTTTTCAACACTGTGAAATAAGTCATTGGCAAATTAGCAGAATTACCTTCACTTTTCTGTGGATATGGACATCACTCCTTTGTTTTTTACAGAAAGAGAATATTGAGTGCTGTAGAGTGAAGCTAGAAATTTCAAGAGCTATATTTTTGAGCATGAGAAATATCACATTTGTAAAATGTGAGAAGAAAAGATAAGAGGCAAGCTCTACTTACACTGTTGTACAGTAAAAGTGCATGGCAGTTGGAGGAGACAGGCCGAGATCCTACTCATGACAATGTTACTATGACTTGATCCTTTTTGCGTGCTCTGAGATAAATTCCCTGCTGTGCTCTGTACTTCAAGAAGCTGTTATCTGCAAACTAAAATTCAGGGCTAAGATCCACCACTGTGGTGGGAGATTTGGGGGCAGGAAGCAGGATGACAGGACACCTCTTCCCCATTCTGCTGGATCTCTTCCAGGATCCCAGGACTCTCTGGACATACCTTTCCAGGGAGGTCCCTGGTGGACAGCTTCTGGGCTCTGTGAATGCCACTGCCTCCTTTTGGATGATAGCAACTTCCTTCTGTTGCTAACCTTGGGGTTGTCTTACTGTACCTTCTTTAGCACTTAGCACTTCTAACATCCTTTTAACTAGTGCTTTGTATCAAATGCCCTCTACCGAATTACTGGTGGTCAGTTCTGTTTTCCCAGATAGATCTGATGTATACTAAATATCTTTGAATCCCCGTTTCTTCATCTACAGAATTAAATAATGCCTTTCTTTGATGTTTGTCACAGCGACTACAGAAAACATATACATCATTTGCCAGGCCCCAGCCAAATGCAGGTTTTTCTACTGAAAATGTTATTAAAATAAAACCATTCTCATTTGTTTAGTTTTTGCAAAACCTGCTTCAATGTCATAATGGCAGGATTGTAGTTTCTAAAGAGACCATATAGCTTGTAATGCCTAAAATACTTGCCATTTGGCCCTTTTCAGAAAAAGTATGCTGACTCCTGGCATAGTTTTGTCTCATAATAAGTGTTATCTAATTGGTAGCTTCCATTTTTCTCTTACATTGTATATTTCTAGTTATAAGTCTTCATTATGATGCTGCATAGGGAATTATCCTAGAGGTGACATTAAAGAGCTCCTGTCTGTTAGAATTGGGAGGGGAAGTTAGACATGATCTATTTCTGTCCCCCATTTTCAATTGATTCCTGTGGTTTATTTCCACACTCAGAGTCTTTGACAGTAAATCAAACTCAATAAACAGAAGAGTAGCTTAACATGGGTGATCCACGTAAAAGGTAAAGAAAGCTTACGTTATTTAAATAAATATCTCAACTGTGTATGAAGTGACGAAGTGTCACAAAAAAAGTACATTTTAAGTTCTCACTTGTGTGTGTGCTGCAAATGATATATATGTTTTCTATAGTCGCTATGACAAACATACATTCCCCTGGGCTATATGACCCTGCAGCCAATACAGCCAATAAAAACTCAGTGGAAGAAAAAGTGCTTAACCTACTCTCACAGATAAAGCCAAAGTGAGCTTTAGTTTGGAGAGAATTGGCAGGTTAATTAAGAAGTCTGTTGATAATTATGTTAAGAGCACTAACTGATATATAATTCAGCTTGATGTTACTTGACATATAGATGTAACTGATGTTTTTGTGAGAAGTTTAAAATTAGGTATGTTGAAAATTTGCTGTATACCTTGTTACAAGATCAATGAGTTCATACACCAACTGTGCAACAACAGACCAGTACAGCAAGACCTCAGGGTTTGCAGAAGAGAAATAGGTTAAGGATCACAGGGCGGCCAAATGAGGAGATGGGAGGGACCCTTGAAATCGATCTCTCCTAGGAGATCTGGGCTAGGATTGCTAAGGGAATCATGGAAGGCAAGGGGCTGGAAAACTGGGGTCCTTGCTTGGTTGGGGTAAGGGGGATGAAATCATTAGGATGTAGAAACTCCTTTCTTTGGTGATTCAGCTCCTCTTTGGGTCTTTTAGATCAGTGGATGTTAGTGGTATGCAGGACCTGAAAGAATATCTCAAAGGGAAAACAATATTTCACAGTGCTTAAGCTATTACCTATAGGTGGTTAGGGGAACTCTAATCTTATGACAGGGTCTACATGATTCTGAGGCGCTAGGCAGCAAACCGCTCTGAGAAAGCAGCTCAGAGAACCGGCTGATCTCATGATGAATGCTAAATATGCTCAGGCTGAGCATATTCTCATTTCTCCCCTCTCTTCTTCCCTGATTAGTCTTATAAAATTCGTAGGGATGCGTTTAGCCTCTGCCAGTGACTTTTGCCCAAAAGTTGAGTGCGACCTCTCGTAATTGGAAGATGTATATATAAATTCAACTCTAAGACATTTTATAAGGATGTAGTTGATAAAGCATGAGAAGATTGCCTTAACTCTCCAAAATTTATTTTTTTAATTATAAAATTGGAATTTTATAATGTTGCATGGCATTTATGAGGAGTAAACAAATAAAAAAAAGTAAAATGTTTAGCTTAGAACTTAGAACACAGCCAATTAAATAACTGTGCTGTAGTTTCATTCCCCGTTTCTTTGGGACACAAGTAACAGCCAGTTGATTCTCATTTAAAACATATTATCTTGTTCTAACTGATTAATATCAAGCATTGTGTTCTAAATAGGAGAGAATCATGCTTCATATTTCTTTGAATATCTGACTGATGGAAGTCCAAGCATAAAGGCATGGGACAATGGGTTGGTATTATGACAAAATGGCAATCTAATCACAACTTTTGCATACTTTTAAGTCATAATATGTTTTGAATGAAGAAATAGTAACATTATAAAAGATGTGGCTGGGCATGGTGGCTCACGCCTGTAATCCCAGCATTTTGGGAGGCCGAGGCATGTGGATCACCTAAGGTCAGGGGTTCTAGACTAGCCTGACCATCACGGTGAAACCCTGTCTCCACTTAAAATAGAAAAATTAGCCAGGTGTGGTGGCACATGCCTGTAATCCCAGCTACTCAGTAGGCTGAGACAGGAGAATCGCTTGAACCCAGGAGGTGGAGGTTGCCATGAGCCAAGATTGTGCCACGGCAATCCAGCCTGGGTGACAGAGCGAGACTCCTTCTCAAAAACAAAAGAAGATATGACCTCAGTAGACTGTATTGATAAGTTTTGTTTCATTTTTAGAAGGAATAAAGAGTAAATATTTTGAATTCATGTCATCATAACCCTCATTAGAAAAAAAAAGTTGTTCTAATATGTAAAGGAAACTGCTAAGTAGCCTTAACTCATTTCTATCGTGATTATTATGTGTTATAATTATATACATTATTATAAATATAGATATAATAGGATTATAATGTTTCCTATAACAAGGAAACTTAGTGCCCACAGACCAACGGCTCAGACATTCACTCACACACACACAACACACACACACACACACACACACACCTAAAATTGTTGAAATATTTTGTTAAGACTCAAGAATATCACTTTAAAATGATGGCAACGAAATGATAGGGTTTTATTATCAGCCCAGTGAATGATTTCAGATCATTCAAAATATTGCATGCTGAATTTAGTGGTTTTAAAGGTACTCTTGTGTGTGAAAAAAGTCCTTACTATATAGACAAGTTAAAAAATCAGTATCATGAACATCTAAAACTCAGAAAAAATACGCATGAAGGATTTACTCCATTTGCCAGAAAATGCTGATGTCATTGGATAACCCCACAGACTTACTACAAATATATTCATACTGTGCTACTTATAGCATATCTTGAGCAAAGGACACCCACGTTAGGTCAAAATGAATGACTGGCCAGATGAAAAACAACTAAGAAAATATTTTTCGTTTTAGTGTCTGAAGAGCCTGTGTGATGACTAAGACAATGAGATTAAACCTACATTAATTTGGTATCATATTTTAGGCTAGTTGGAAAACAGGTTGCTTAAAAACCAAATATTCTGAGTATTGTGAATCTAGACTTAATTTCAGGAAATTAATTGGAAGCTGCCTGAATTTTTAAAATCTGATCACCTGTAACCAGAACTTTTCAGCTGGAATATCACATTTCAGAATTTCTCAGTTCTCATCACAACAAGGATCAAATGAATACAGTGAAGAGAAAGGGAGCAGAGAGTATATTCAAAAGTCTCAGTGGTGCAAATTAAAAAATCAAGCAGTGGCACAATGGCTCACACCTGTAATTCCAGCATTTTGGGAGGCTGAGGTAGGTGGATCATTGGAACTCAGGAGTTCAAGACGAGCCTGGGCAACATGGTGAAACCCTATCTCTACTAAAAATACAAAAAATTAGCCCAACGTGGTGGTGGGTGCCTGTAATCCCAGCTACTTGGGAGGCTGAAGCAAGAGAATTGCTGGAACCTGGTGGGTGGAGGCTACTGTGAGCTGAGATTGTACCACTGCACTCCAGCCTGGGCAAGAGAGCAAGACTCCATCTCAAAAAAATAAATAAATAAAAATCAAGCATTACATGTTACTTAGCATAAATATTTAACATTGTAGACTCAAAAGCTATGCAAACTTTTATCAATTCTTCTGAGTTCGTCTGATCAAACTTCTTCCCTCCAATGTCTTAGTATCTTATTTTTCTCTTACAAACAGTAGTAAAAGATGCTTTACTACTTTAGTTATCTTAAAAGTGAGAGTCATTGAAAAGTAATGCTCTGGAATTTTCATCCAATAAGCTTGAAAAATTAGCACAACAATAAGTCAATTTTGTATTTCTGCTTCATGAAAAAAAGCAATTCCACTTCCCAGAGGAAAGTATAGAAATACTGTTCATCATAATTATGACTGTGTAACTAGAAATGTGAGGCATAAACACATTTAGTGCAAAATGTAAATATTGCAACTAAGTGGGTTGGGCACCTGGGTCTCATCTGGATTTCCCTAAAACCAGCTATAGTACTCAGGTAAACACAGGTGTAGGTCTTTTCAAACTTGCAGTATGCTATTCTAAAATTATATGCTAACTCATCTTGTAATGGACACTTTAATTAACAGCTGCACAAGCTTCAAAAATTAACTAAAATGCAGTAACTTTTGGCAGTAAATGAGGAAGTTTATATATACACACACATGCACACGTATACGTAAAATAAAAATATATACCTGAAAATAAAACTTTTTTAAAAAAAATATGGTAACAGACATATAGAAACAGATAAACCTAAATTAAATGGAGAGGTAGCAGGGTATTTTTGGAAGGAAAATATATTCTAGGTAACGGTAAAAAGAAGTGGTAAAATATAGAAATGCAAGGTGCCCTCTTTGTTTACTTATTCAGAAAGGATGCCTGTCTAAAATTAAGATGCCTATTAGCTAAGAGTAGAGGGAGCAATTTATGCTATCAGGAACCTTCTTTTATGGCCCACTGAGTTCTTAGCACACATGTACTCTCCACAATTAGCTTTTCCTGGGGTCCATTGCATATAAAAATGTGTAAGGATTTGAAAAGCCACCATGAGGTAGGAATGGGGTTTCTCATCTGAGACTTCTAACTGACCTCATGAGACAGAATTTACCACTCAGGACATGATCTAGAAAAATCAAAGGTAGGCCAACATTTTAATAATGATCACTGCAGATAAGGGCAATACTAATTTGGGGATGATTTATATTGAAATTTCATAAGAAACAATGAGAAATTAAAACAGAATTTAGTATAACTTTTTGCATGGTAGATGCCATTTAAAGATATAACTACTTCTTATATAAAAGTGGGAGGGGCTCAGAAGAAAGAGCTTGAACAGAAATGCAGATGATAGTTTCAAAAGTATGCTTGCAGTGAGTCAGCATTCCTCCATAGCTCTACATCTTCCCAGGTCAGCCATCTATACAGTGTGTGCATATCTTTTATGGGCAGTAACACAAGTTGGCAATTTTAATGGGCTGGGGCTCCTGTGACACTTGGCAGGGAGCAAGGTGTTAGAGAGATCGCTGCTCTGAGAATACTGCACATTAAAAACAAGTTTCCCAAGACATTTCAGCCTATGAGTTTTGTTGTTGTTGTTGTTTTCTGAAATGAAGTCTCACATTGTCACTCGGGCTGACATCATTGCAGTGGTGCGATCTCAGCTCACTGCAACTTCTGCCTCCCGGGTTCAAGCGATTCTCCTGCCTCAGCCTCCCGAGTAGCTGGGATTACAGGCAACCGCCACCGTGCTTGGAATTTTCTTTTTCTTTATATTATTAGTAGAGATGGGGTTTTACTATGTTGGCCAGGGTGGTTTCAAACTCTTGAGCTCATGATCTACCCACCTCAGCCTCCCAAAGTTCCAGGATCACAGGGGTGAGCCACTGTGCCTGGCCGCCTATGATTTTTATAGTAAGTGTAAAACATAACCTTCTGTTGTGAGTGAAAGTTAATGAACAAGTTCTTCATCTACCTCCAAAATTTTCATTCATTCAGTTATATCTGACAGAACTTCAAGGTGTGTCAGATGTACTCAGAAATACTCCTTGACTCTTCCCAGAATCTGGACCCCATTCTAATATCTGCTACTTACAATGCTATTTGAGAATGATACTGAGTCACTTCATACTTCTCCCTGTGGCAAAGGTATGAGCTAATACAATCAGCATTTATGGTACCAAACAACCCAGAATTTCCTAGGCCATCATTGAACTGAAGCCATCTGTCTTTCACCCAGAAGTGGGAAGAACTTTGTCCTGCACACACCGGAGAAGTACTGCTTATGATGCCAAGATAAAGAAATATCCATTATGAAAATAGCTCCTTTGGCTTCAATCTGCAGCCTGTTTCCTATGGGGCCCAACTAGAGTGCTAGGGGAGGACCAGAGATTTGACATCTTGCAGCCTTCTCTGGATACACACACACACACACACACACACACACACACACACACACACACCTCAAAGGTCTACTATCCCATCACTTCATCAAACATACCAGCTATGATAAAATTCTCTTAGTTCACTGGGACCCTGGCTACCAGTATTTGACTGAAGTAAATTGACGATTTGTGGCAAGTCCTTTTGGATTTTTACTCATACTGCAGTCAGATGCCTCTCCCTGCCTTTATGATTTTTTCCAGCACCAATTTTTATTTCTAGGTAACTTGCTAAAATGAGTTATTCTTATGGTTTAATGTCCTTCTCTCCCAACCCCATTCCAAAGCTAAGTGTAATTCACATTCACACCTCTTGCCACTCTTCTTAACAGGAAAGGTGGTCTGTTTCCTGTTGAAACAACATGGTAGCATTTTTTAAATTCAATAAAATTGGCAGCATCTCGTAAAATACATTCATGTAAGAAATAAAGATTTGTATTCTAGTCATTCCTCCATCAGTGAGGGGTCCTGTGACCTTTGGAAAGTTCCTTAATTATCCCCTGATTTGATTCTATAAAATGTAAATTGTGATAGGCATTACTTAATGGTGTCATAGGAAATAGTGAGAATGATACTCCAGTAAATCTTTGTAAATATATATATTTAAAAGATAGGTATAGAGAGAGATATATACATGTCAAATCTGTGATATTTTAAATAATTTTTACATTTAATATTTTAAATTAAATGATTACCTTTCAAATTGCAGGCTTCCCATTCGCAAAGACTTCATCTTTAACAGAATGCCCTTATCTTATTCGAAAATACAGATTTTATTTTTCTCAAGTATGTCAAAGTTTGTTTATGAACAGATAAGTCTTGCATGCCCCATAGACTATAATCAAAAAACAAAACACTTGCAGTAGTACTGAAACCTGCTGTTCTCTTTCCCAGTTTTTCCTATTTAGTTCAAATGTTCAACTGTTTAGCAGGCTGAGATAACTTAATCAATGAAGCTGTTATTTTTGGCATTCTCAGATTCCAAATTAAAATTACATTATATTTTTTTGGGAAAACCCCCCACCAGTACCATCTGTGAATTGAATGGTGTCATTACATCAAAGTACTGCAATTAGAACAATAGGGTAAAATTAATGCCAATGTTAAGTACAGATGTGCCAAATATGATGGGTAGTTGATACACAATTCAAATTGACGACCACGTGCAATGTGGAAAGTATCCAGGCATAACCCCAGATCCAGTTGGCCAATGGATGTCATGATTGCCTCACAGAGAACATATTTAAAAGAGATTTAGTTGGCAGTAAGAAAAAGTTAGTTTCAAAAGACCATAGTCTATCCTTGGTTACTCATGCAAAGCTTTCATTATCTCAGGATAAAAATGAGCGCAAAGAAGATAATCCAAAGAGTATACAACATTCCATAACCATGAAACAAAATTCCCACTTTTTTCTGTTTAGGAATAGAATATTCGGTATTTGCATTACATGGTAGATCATATGGCATTACTAGTCGAATAGTGCTGCTTTTCCACTTTTGTAGCTGAGACAAGCTATTAGCTTTATCATGCAGTGGGGGTTTCTTAGTATATGTTTATAGCATAATACATTTTATTATTTAGGTTCACCATCTGTAAAACCAGATTTTTAAAATGAATGATCATGGACTAGAATTCCTTTCAGTTTGGTATCTTCTGATGTTTGGGATGAATGTTAATGCTGAAAGAGTGGTTTTATGCAGACAATCATAAGCTGTTTAATTGCCATCATTTCATGTTGGTGTATTTGACAAAATGTGGTATTAAAAGGAGAGATATGAGTGGTTCAAGGTGTAAAAGTATCAATGAGTCATTGGCAGCTATCTCTATTAGCACTTCAACTACAAATTTTTATGTGAACATAATTTTGCTACTCAACCCAGAAATTTTTAGCAACAAATTTAAAACAAACATTTTTTTGGGTGAATAGGCATAATTAACCTCTAAGCCTCATAGCAGCAGCTTTTATTTAAGCAAATACATTTCAGAAATGAGACAATATTTATAAAGCTAGAATAGCAGTTTCTAGGTCAACAATTATGTGGAGATGTGAACTGATGTGTTTCTGTTCAGAAGGCTATCTTGAACTGAGGTCACAGTGATATTTTTCTATAGAACAAAAAAATGCAGTTGAAGAATAATGGCACATCCATGTTCTTTTCTGAAATGCTACATTTCCACATTCTTTTCCTTCATTATTGCTCAACTTTCTGAATCTTGAGATTTAAAGTGGAGAAGGGAACATGCCAAGAGGCATAAATTCTTATATCTTTTCACCACTTGTCATTATGAATCCAGATATTTACCAAAAGTCACTTTATGAGTAGTAGTAGTGTTTATCATAATATTCCCCCCAGTAAAATACTCTTATCCAAATGACAAAAAGACTAGGTTAATTTATAGTAACTTAGAACAATATGTACTTACTGAGAATGTAATAAATACAAGGGGCTACAGATGAAACATTATTGACTAAACAGCTCTTAGGGTACTTGTCATCTTAAAAGAGATCCAAATAATGGAAGGCAAAGCAAAAATAAAACAAATGATATGAGAAGTGTAAGAAGTTTTAATAAGGAGAAGTCACTTAGGTTGTAGGGATCAGGATCCCCTGCAGAGCAGGGTGTAGTTTTGGGCTGAGTTGATGGAGACTCCAGGTGGAGTAAACAACATGAACAAATGTAGGAAAAAATCTAGGGAGTAAGAATCATTTGTTTACCTTACACGGTGAGAAATGAGAGTGACTTGGACTAGAATGGCAGAGGACTAGGATGGTGAGATGGGGCATGGCTCTGGAAATAGTTGGATTGTAGAGGTTCAAGAACTGGATAATGATTAGAATGTGAGGGATGAGAAATGACAAAGAGAAAAGGTTGACTACAATTTTAAGTAGAGTGTGGATGAAACATCAGGAGCAAATGGTAAGAACCACTATTTGTATCAGCTCTGTAGGTCCTGGAGAATCTCGAATATCCACCCTGTTTTGGCTTAAGCTAAAAAAAAAAAAAAATTATTTACAGTTCAGCTTAGTGGGAAGGATTCTGCAGAAATGACTTTGAGGGCAACAAGAACCATAGACATGGACAATGTCAGGAATACATTCTTCTCCATCTCCTCTGACCCTTTACTGGCTTCATTCTCTAGGACAGCGTATCCACACATCAATGAGTTTCAAGCTTACAACCTTGCAGTGCTATGATTAACCTTTCCTCAAATTCCATTTGAAAATTTCAGGAAAAGACACTGAGTGTTCCAGCTGAATCCCATGACCATACCTGGACCACTTACTGTAAACCACTGTGAATCATGTCTTCATTTTTCAGGCCAATGGGCAGCCTACCTCTACTCTGCAGAAGCACCCATTTGGTATGAAGGAGCATTTTCCAGAATAATAGAATGAAGGTGGGAAGGGAGAACAAGTAAAACAGCAACTATTCATTAAGCCAGACTTAAGACTGACATATTTAATATATTGGTAAATAAATATATGATACATAAATGTAAATATATTAAAATAAATATGTGTATATAACAAATTATATAAATGTATATTTCCCTGTTATTATCTTTGCCTCTTCCTATTTAAAGATAATCCTTCTAGTAGATGATATTTTTACTCGTTGACTTGAAGACATTGACCCAGCAATCCCCTTTCTCTCTCCTACACCGTCAGATTTCCCCTATCTATGGGATCTTTCCCATCAGCACACATACTTGCTATTGTTCTTCCATCATAAAAATAAACTTTCTCTTAACTCCATCTTCCCCATTAGCTACTCTTTTTCTCTGCTACTCTCTTGAAACCAGCATCTTTACTCTGACTTCAATTTTTTTTTTTTTTTTTTTTTTTTTTTTTTTTTTTTGAGATGGAGTCTCGCTCAGTCACCCAGGCTGGATGGAGTGCAGTGGCGTGATCTCGGCTCACTGTAAGCTCCACCTCCCGGGTTCACGCCATTCTCCCACCTCAGCCTCCCGAGTAGCTGGGACTACAGGCTCCCGCCACCACACCCGGCTAATTTTGTTTTTGTGGTTTTAGTAGAGACGGGGTTTCACCGTGTTAGCCAGGATGGTGTCGATCTCCTGACTTTGTGATCCCCCTGCTTCGGCCTCCCGAAGTGCTGGGATTACAGGTGTGAGCCCCGTGCCCGGCCCAGCTTCTTTCATTTTATTCTCTCTTAAGCCCACTCCACCAGGCTTCTGTCCTCACCACTTTACCAATAGAACAGACTTAGAGATTTTATCAATTACATTCACGTTGACCAATTCTTGAACCCCATTTTATTTGACCTATCAGCAACATTTACTAGTACAATCATTTCTTCCTTGCAACCATTTTTTTTTTTTGTCTTGCTAACTGAATTTTCTTCTCCTATTGGTCTCTCCTTAGTTTTCCTTGAGCTTCTTGCTGATCATTGATGACTTACTGTTGGAGGCATGATGGCTCCAACCTTGACCCTTTCTTTTTCACATTGCCTACTCAAAATCCCTATGCAGACATCCATGATACCTCAATTTAACATGCATGAAACTTAACTTTTTAATATCCATCCCCAAACCTACTCGTACACTGTGATGGGCTGAATTGTGTCTCTCCTGCCCTCCTAAATTCATATGTTTAAGTCGTAACCCCCAGCACCTCAGATTGTGACTGCATTTGGAGATAGGGCCCTTTAATGAAGTAATTATGGTAAAATGAGATCGTACAGGTGAGCCCTGATTCAATCTGACTGGTGGCCTCATAAAGCCAGGGGCGGCAGCTTACACCTCTAATCCAAGCACTTTGGAAGGCTGAGGCAGGCAGATCACTTGAGGCCAGGAATTCAAAACCAAGCCGGTCAACACGGCAAAACCCCATCTCTACTAAAAATACAAAATAATAATAATAATAGTAATAATAATAATAATAATAATTAGCCAGGTGTGGTTTTGCATGCCTGTAGTCCCAGCCACTTGGGAGGCTGAGGCACAAGAATTGCTTGAACCTGGGAGGCAGAAGTTGCAGTGTCGAGACTCCATCTAAAAAAAAAAAGAAAAAGAAAAAAGTAGACAAGTGCTAGACATCAGTGGACGTAGAGGGATGTCCATATGAGAACACAGCAAGAAGGCTGCTGTCTGCAAGCTAAGGGGAGAGGCCTCAAAAGAAACTAAACCTGCTGACACCTTGATCTTGATCTTGGACTTCTAGCCTCCAGAACTGTGAGAAAATAATTCATGTTGTTAAAGCCACCCAGTCTGTACTATTTTGTTATGGCAACCCTAGCAGATTAATATACACACAGTCTTCCCCAAGTCAGTTCAATACAATTTCATGCTTCTTTTGCCCATGCTCAAATCTATAGAGTTATCCTGGACTTTTCTTTTTCTTCCATCCTGTGTTCATCCTTTCAGAAATCCTGTGGTCTCTAAGTCCAGAATCGAATCTACTTTACACCACCTCTTGTACTATCTCCCTTGCTCCAGATCATCATCATCTCTTGCCTTGATGACTGCAGCAGCTCTTTAACCGCTTAACCTGATTTCATTTTTGCCCCTCTCGCCACCCCTATCCTCCCACAGTCTATTCTTCATACCTCAGCTGGACTGATACTTTTTAAAAAGTAAGCAAAAAATGTCAACTCTTTGCTCAACAGCTCCCCATTTCACTCAGAGTAAAAGCCAAAATTCTTACACTTGCCTTCAGGGCCCTAGAATACCTCTGATCACCTCCCATGCCATTTCTGACTTCATTTTCTCCAACTTTCTCTTTCACTCACTCGGCTCCATCTATATTGAAGACTTTCAGCCTTAGGGCTTTGTACAAAGTGTTGCACCTGCCAAAATCCTTATCCTCTGAAATATTTTATGCTTGCTCATTTCCTTTAAGTCCTTGCTTAAATGTCACCTCAAAAGTCCTACCAGCCTGAGTTATTTACAATGAATATCCCCTCTAATGCCTGTACTGCTGACCCTCCTTACCACCATCTGACATGCTATGTAATTTTGTTAACATAATATTTTAAAATCTGTTTTGTTGTATTTCTCCTCTAGAACGTAAAATCCACAAAGGTAATGATTTTTCATCTGTTTTGTTCATTCATGTGTCAATTGCCTTGAATGCCTGCCACATAGTAAGTGATCATGAAATCTTTGTGGAATAAATAAAGGAATGGAATATAAGGTAGAAACAAATGTTAATAAAACAACACCTAGCTTAAGAAATAAAATATTACTAAAACTTTGAAGCCCTCCATGTACTTCCCACATTCACCTTTCCTCAAACAGAAGCAGTATTTCTTACTTACCATTCCTTTGAATATCTTCATAGTTGTACTATATACAAAGGTATCCCTATGCTAAGATACAGTTTTTAGTTTTGTGTGTATTTTAAAATGAAAACGTGTAACTGTGCTTGCTCTTTTCCCCAATATTATGTTTCAGGATTCAGGATTTCTGCTAAATGAACAGATGATAGCTGCTCTTGCCAAAGGGGGAAAATTGGGTGTAACTATATGAAATAATTGATATGTTAATCTGTCTCACTATAGTAACCATTTTACTATATATGTATCTTATAATATCATGTGGCATACCTTAAATATACACAATAAAATTCATTTCAAAAAATAAAAAGCGCTAGCCTCTCGTTTACAACCTACGTTGCAAATCTTTTCTTCCAGCGTGTCATTTGCCTTTTGAATTTGCTAATGGTGATATTTATCATTCATAAGAATTCTGTTTTTAGACATTTAAATTTACCAATATTTAATTATAGTACAAATAGATTTTGAGTCACAATTGGAAAGCCTTCTCTCTCTCATCAGGTTCTAAAGCGATTCATTCACTTTTTCTACTTGTATAGTTTTACTTTGTATATTCAGACCTCTCATGAGAGATTTAGACTTAGAGATTATTTTTCTATGTAGTGTGAGGCATGAATCCAATTTCATCTTTATGCAAATGGCTGTCCAGTTGCAGACTATTAAGACTTCCATCCTTGTCCCAGATGATCTGACAATTTTTAATATGGTACTAGACATATCAAAGAAGTCACCTTTTATTATCTTTAGCTCCTTGATGCCTGTTGATATGGCCATATTCGTATTCCAAAACACAATATTACACCTTTAACCTTTTCTTTTTGTAGAGTCCACATATGTGTGAGATTATGCAATATTTTTCTTTCTGTGTCTGGTGTTTTTCACTCAGCAAAATGTACCCTATTCATAGTCTATTTGTGTTGTGGCAAGTGGCAGGATCTCCTTTTTAAGGCTGAATAATATACCCTTGTATATATACCATAATTTCTTTATCCATTCACCACTGATGAATATTTAAATTGTTTCCATATCTTAGCTGTTGGAAATAATACTTCAATGAACATGGGAGTGCAGATATATTTATGGGGTGATGATTTCTTGGGTATATACCCAGAAGAGAGATTATGGGTCATATAGTAATTCTGTTTTTAGTTTCTCTAGGAACCTCCACAATGTTTTCCATAATGGCTGTACAAATCAACATTCCCACCAACAGTGTACAAGGGTTTCCTTTTCCTCACACCCTTGCCAACATTTACAATAGCCATCCTGACAGGTGTGAGGCGATACATCATTGTGGTTTTCATTTTCATTTTCCTAATAATTAGTGATGTTGGATATCTTTTAATATA
This sequence comes from Rhinopithecus bieti, assembly GCF_001698545.2. NCBI lineage: Eukaryota > Metazoa > Chordata > Mammalia > Primates > Cercopithecidae > Rhinopithecus > Rhinopithecus bieti. Next base: position 3,609,161 of record NW_016809834.1, on the reverse strand, counting down.
CCTGCTGACCATTTTTATGTCATCGTTGGATAGATGACATTCTGTTCAAATCATTCTATTCAAATCTATTCAAATCTTTTACATATTATTTAACCAGGTTATATATTTCCTTGCTATTAAGTTGTATAAGTTCTTTATAAATCTTGGGTATTAACCCCCTATTAGATACATGGTTTGCAAATATTTTTTCCCAAGCTTTAGGTTACCTTTTTATTTTGTTGTTTCTTTCCCTTGCTGTCCAAAAGCTGTTTAGTTTGAGGTAGTCTCATTTATTTACTTTTGTTACCAAGAAATCATTGCCAAGGCCAATATCAAGGAGCTTTCCCCCTGTGTTTACTTCTGTGAGTTTTATAGTGGTAAGTCTGACGTTTAGGTCTTCAATCCATTTTGAGTCAGGCTGCAAAAACAAAAGTCAATTTTTGTGTATGGTTTAAAATAAGGGTCCAGTTTCATTCTTTTACATATGGAAATCTAATTTTCCCAGTTCCATTAATTGAAGAGATCATCCTCTCCTCATTATGTCTTCATGTTGACCATGCTAAAAATTAGTTAACTGTATGTGTTTAGATTTATTTCTGGGCTATTTTGTCCCAGTAGCCTACATGTCTGTTTTTATGCCAGTACTATGCTGTTATGATTACTATAGATTTATAACAGAATTTTAAATAGGGAAGTGTGATGCCTCTAATTCCTTTTATTTCAGAATTGCTCTGGCTATTTGGGGTATTTTGTGGTTCCATATGAATTTTTGGATTGTTTGTTTTATTTCTGTGAAGAATGCCACTGGGATTTTGATAGGATTTGTTTTGAATCTATATACTGCTTTGGGTAGCATGGACATTTTAATGATATTCTTCTGATCCATGAATATGGTATATATTTCCATTTATTTGTGCTGTGTTCATTTCTTTCATTAATAATTTATACTTTTTAGTGTACATATTTTTTATCTCCTTGGTTATATTTATTCTTAAGTATTTTAATGCCATCCTTAATAGGATTGTCTTCTTGATTTATTTTGGCTAGGTCATTATTTGTGTATAGAAATGCCATAAATTTTTGTATTTTGAATTGATGTCTTGCAACTTTACTGAATTCATTTATTAGGTCTAACAGGTTTTTTGGTGAAATCTTTGGTGTTTTCTACATATAAGATTATGTCATCTGCAAATAGAGATATTTTCCAATTTGGATATCTTTTATTTCTATGTTGATTGGAAGTGCTGAGAATGGGCATCCTTGCCCTATATTAGATCTTAGAGGAAAAGCTTTGAGTTTCCCCTGACTGATTATAACGTTAGTTGTGTAATTTTCATAAATGGACTTTATTAGGTTGAGAAACTTTCTTTCCGTACCTAAACTATTAAGAGTTTTCAGGAAGAACAGATGAACTTTAAATTTTGTCAAATGCCTCTCTGCCTTGATATGATAATGTGGTTTTTGTTTTTCAGTCTGTTAATATGATGTATGACATTGATTGATTTGCATGTATTAAACTAGACTTGCATGCCAGGGATTAAATACCCCTTTATCATGATGTATAATATTTTTGATGTGATGTTAAATTTGATGTTCTATTATTTTATTGAGGATTTTTGCATCAATATTTATCAGAAGTACTGGACTATAGTTTCTTTTCTTTTGGTGTTGATGTCTGACTTGTAACACATTGACAAGACCAGTACCATCTTGATACCTGTTAGGAAGTACTCCTTCCAGCTCTAGTTTTTGGAAGAGTTTAAGAAGTACTGGTATTAATTCTTTTTTGAGAATTTGGTAGAATTCAGCCATCAGGCTACCTCATCTGGGCTTTTAGTTATTGGAAGGTTTCTATTTACTATTTTAATCTCTTTGTTATTGGTCTGTTCAGACTTTCTATTTCTTCTTGATTCAAGCTTGATATGCTAGATTTTGTTAGACATTTATCCATTTCCTTTTTTATGAAATTTGTTGTCATATACTTGTTCATAATAGTCCCTTATGATCCTTTTTATTCCTAAGGCATCTGTTTTAATGTCTCTACTTTCATTTCTAATTTTATATATATGAGTCTTCTTTGTTCTTCAGTCTAGCAAAAGGTTTGCTGATTTTACTTATTTTTTTAAAAAATCAACTCTTATTTTACTAATCTTTTCTATGGTTTTATAGTTTCTATTTCTGTTTTAAACTTTATTACTTCCTTCTTTCTGTGACCTTTGAGTTTAGTTTATTTTTCTTTTTCCTTGTGACATAATGTTAGGCTATTTATTTGGGGTTTTTCTTCTTTTGTAAGGTAGGCATTTATTGCTATAAACCTCTCTTAAAAATGCTTTTAACATGTCCCACGGATTTTGGTACGCTGTGTTTCCATTGTTGTTTCTCTCAAAATATTTCTATATTTTTATTATTTCTTTGACTTATTGATTGTTTAGGAGACCATTGTTTAATTTTCACATATTTGTGAATTTTTCAATATTTCTCCAAAATTCTAGTTTTATATTATTGTAATTGAAAACAATACTTAATATGATTTTGATCTTATTAAATTTGTTAAGACTTGTTTTGTAGCCTACTATGTGGTCTATCCTGGAAAATATTACACATTCACTAGAGAAGAATGTGTATGCTGCTGCTGTTGAGTGAAAAGTTCTGTATGCATCAGTTAGGTGCATTTTGCCTAAAGTGCATTTCAATTCCAGCATTTGCTTATTAACTTTGTCTTATTGATCATTGTTGGAAGTGGAGTATTGATGTTTCCTACTATTATTCTATTATTGTATTGCTATTTTTCCCTTCATGTCCATTAAACTTTGCCATGTATATGTACACACACACACACACACACACACACACACACACACACATATGCTCTGATGTTAGGTGCATATATATTTACAACTGTTATGTCCCTCTTGATGAATTGAGCACTTTATCATTAAGTAGTGACCCTATTTTGTCTCTTGTGACAGTTTTTGACTTGAAGTGTATTTTATCTCATATAACTTTAGCCACCTCTGCTCACTTTTGATTACTATTTGCACGGAATAGTTTCCTCCATCCCTTCACTTTCAAATTATATATGTCTTTAAATCTAAAATGAGTATCTTGTGGGCAGCATATAGTTGGATCTTATTTTCTATTTATTCAGCCACTCTATGTCTTTTTCTTGGATAATTTAATCTATTTACATTGAAAGTAATTATTGATGGGTAAGGATTTACTATTGCTATTTTGTTAATTATTTTAACACTATTTTTACCTATCAGTTTGGCAAAAGTTTAAGATTGATCACACACTCTGTTGTTGAGGTTGTGGACAAACAGGAACTTTTATACAATACCTAAGGAAACGCAATGAAATATGATACCTATAAAATGGAATTTGGTAATATCTAAAAAAAAAAACTCCATTCCTACCTACATTTTGTTTAGTAAACTCTGAATATTTACCCTGAAGGTATCATGTTAATATGAAAAAATGTACAAGGTATTCACTGAACTACTGCAGAATTATTGCATTATATGTAATTGCAAAATTTTGTAAACAATTGAAGGTCTATCTATAGGAGATTGCTTGAATAAACTATGGTGTATCTACACAATGGCATATATCTACCCAATAGTAAAGAATCAGGAATATCTCTAGAAACCAATATACAGTGATTTCCAGGATATATTTTTAAGTTAGCAAAGCAACATACAAAAGAATATGTATAGTATATCATACTATATACATAAATAATATATACTTTATATATTTAGAATATATGAAAAGTAATAAAATTATACGTCTGTGTATATGTGTGTGTGTGTGTTTGTGCTTATTTTCTCTACTTCTTTCTACACCTATCATAGGAAGGAAGGCAAATAAGCTTATGCATGCGCAAAAAGAAACACAGAAAACAAGAAGGATAATCCAAAAAAGAAAAAGAAATGGATTATCTACAAGGGTTAGACAGGGATGAGATAGGAGGAATATGAGAGGCAGCAACACTTGGAGTATACTCTTTTTTATACTTTTCATGTTGGAACCATATTCACATTCTGCAGATCCAAGAAGTTTAAAATAACAAGGATAAACAACTTCCTAAAAATGAATACAAACAGGAAAAAACCTAACTATACATAACAGAGATTAACTTTACCTAGTAAAATTAGTTGTTTTTAATGGTGTTGGTATACTAATCCTGAAATGATTCTTAAGTATTGTGGGAATCAGGAATTTTATAAATATTTTGATATTGTCAGAAACCAGGGTTCTCACTGTTAGTAAAGAGAGATACCAATAAGGAATTAGGGAGTGCAAGAAAGAATTTTGTGATGTAGAATTGTAATTATGGTTAGTAATATGAATCCATGACACATCAGTGATATACATAATATATTTATGCTTTATGATCTATGTATAACTCAAATGCGTAATGCATGCAACTCTGTGTGTGTGTGTGTGTGTGTGTGTGTGTGTGTGTGTGTGTGTATTATATTAGTTCTGTCCATTGAAAGGCTTGGAAACAATAACACCTCAGTAGCAATGCACTTATTTAGCATTCAAATCTTGGTTTTAAAGGAACAAGGGAAGGTTATACAATGATTCATTACAGGGCTAAGAAAGAACAAGAACAAGCTGAGCTTGAAATACCTTACTTTACTAGAGAGCAAGAAGATGCTCAGAAACTAAGGAGGAACATGTTCAAAGGACACAGGGACCAGGTTCATGGGACCCTAGCTGGACAAACCTGGGTCAGTTTGAGCAGCAAAATGATTAAAGTCAGTAATTGATTATGATACATTGAATTTTTAAAATTTTTAATTTTAAAAAACCCAATGAACCCAGGAAGGGGGGAAAAGATGAGTGGGAAAGATTGGTTTTATGATAGAATGTCAATCAATAAATGTTGAAGGAATATAGTTAGGAAATAACTATTTACAATAGAATAATCAATTCAGGGAGGAATCAGCAATGCATGATGAAACAATGGGAGGATGTTTTTTGAAGAACAGGATGTTTTTAGACAGTTTCAAGTATTTCCCAACTGTCATATATTAACTATAAAGTGAAATACACATACCTTTATGATGGAAAAATTTGATGGATACCACCTTAAACCAAGTGATGAAATATAACAGCAGTAACAGGACAAACTTACACCCTGACACTCCTCTGGTGACATCATGAGAAGGAACAACATTGCTCAGGTAGAATTTATTCCCCAAATGCATAACCTAAAGCTAATCATGAGCAAACAGTCAGATGAACCCAAATTATATGAAACTTTATAAAATGCCACTGTCATATCATAACAGAAAAGAAGAAGAATTAATGTTTGTGGAAGTTACAGTTGAATATAGAAATTCAGATATCTCAGCGCCTCAAATAAACTTTATTTCAAATGGGCTCAGAATTTTGGAGATTGCAACTAAGAAAACTAATGCATGGTTATAGCATCCAGAGCAGGGAGCTGATCCAGGAATTATTTGTTCTTTTTTCTCTCCTCTTTTCATCACTACTCTTTCCCTTATTTTTCTATGTTTGAGCAGTTACAGTGCTAAGGTCACCCAAATAAACACACGGTTAAAAAATAAATTTCTAGGAGTTCATGGCAAAGTTTGCTTTAAAATCCCCAAGCTATTTCACTCCTACATGCCTTATTTTGTTTTAATCTATAAAATGGGGATAATAATAGTATTTACCTTTCAAGTGTTATAAGGATTAAGGGAGTTAATAAGCATTTAAGAAAAACAGGAGTGGCATATTGTAAGTATTCATTAAGTCATAGCTATCATTAAAGAACCCAAAGAATTTATTGTTCAAACAAAGATAATTTTGACAACGAAAGAGCAACATGAATAATTTTGCTGGAATAATAGGTGTGAACAAGACTGCTTCAGGCAAAGCAGGATGTAAGGTCATCCCACCTATTACTTTTTAAATTTAATTAATTATTAATTATTTGAGATAGGATGTTGCTCTGTCCCCCAGACTGGAGTGCAATGGTGCAATCATGGCTCACTGCAGCTGCCTTAAACTCCTGAGCTCAAGTGATCTTCCCACCTCAGCCTCCCAAATAGCCAGAACTATAGGCGTGTGCCATCACACCTAGCTGTTTTTTTATTTTATATTTTTTGTAGAGATAGGATCTTGCTATATTGCCCAGGCTGGTCTCAGTCTCCTGGCCCCAAGTGATCCTTCTGCCTCAGTCTCTCAAAGTGCCAGAATTACAAGTGTGAGTCACCGTGCATAGTACCAGCTATTATTATGCATTTCAAAATAATTATTATGTCTGTTTAGTGAGAATTTATTGTATTTGTGGTACTGAATAAAAATATTAGTTATAATTTTATTTAATTCCATTAAAATATATTTAAGGAAATGTTTATTATCCCAATACTTTAGATAGAGAAAGCAAGTGATAGAAATTTTAATTGTCATCGTGTGGTCACACATCTAGAAAAGGCCAAACTGAGAAAGAAGAGAGGCTGTCACTGATTTCAAGATCCATGCTCTTAAGGAATGTTCTGTAGACTTGCCCCACTCACAGGAATCCACAATCTCTCATCACATTGTTTCATGAAATAGATAAAGGTCTCTAGACTCTGGATCATCTTGTCTAGCTTAATATTTATACATTAATATTAATATTAAATATGAATTAATATTGATGTACAGGAACACAGGGTGTTTTTCTTAAATGTTTGATCCCTGCTTCCAACCACTCACAGTACCCCCTAATGAGTAATGGTATCTGATTGGGCACAGAATTATATGTAATGGCATTTTTTAAACACTATGATAAGAAGGCAGTGTAACATAGTAGGCTGGGGTCAGAATAGCCTCAGTGATGTCTGCATTCCACCATTTATTATCCATAGAAGTTTGGGCTCAACTTCATCTCAGCATATAAGCTTGTATGTTTAGATTTGAGGAGATAAAAGGAAGATGGCAAACTTGATGATGGTAGAGTTTAGGGTATAGAATTCTCATCATTCAAAACACCATTAGCATTGAATTTATATTCTTAATGGAGCAACCTGTAAGTCACCAGGGCAATCTAAGAAGCTGTATTTTGCCTCCTCCCTCATAAGGTTTAGAGCTTCCATAAATGAATGCCCTGTTTGCTTTATTGCTCCCTCTTTCTTTCCTTCCCTTAATATCAACCTATTTAAAAGGCCATCTTTTCTTCTGCACCCTATTTTTCCCCTCAGATCTCTCATACTATGGTGTGTATGCTTCTACTATGAATAACACACCAAATACTGAAATAATGGGTGATTTAACTAATATCCTATAATGCAATATCCATTAGTGCAATACCGAATAATATTATGAGATTTTATTAGCTCATATTAGTAAACACAGATTGCATTAAAGCTGTTCCTGTTTTATTTTCGAAATGCTTGGATACGATAAACTAATATAAAATATCCAAATTATGCTGTTCTGAAACTGTAAAGTTGAGTTTCCTGCTGAGCAGGTTATGTTAAATCTTTTCCTTTTTCTTTATTCTCATGAAGGATAAGGAAATGGTGGCTACAGGGTTTCTCTTTGTTCACCTTCCCTGCTGCATAGGAAACAGTTTAAGAGCACTTCCCAGGAAACTGTTTCTGACCTCCTGTCCCTTGCTTTCCACCAGATACTAGTAACAACATCAAATGCCACTTCTTAGCATTAAAAATTAGATATTATCTAACATTAGACTCTACATAGCACAAGGTAAAGGGGCTTTTTGGCAGATAGCCAGGTAATTAGCTCAATGCAGACCAAATAAGACCATTCAAAGCCTCATTGGAGAGTCCTGCCTCTAAAGTCTCCCTCTCATCCTTGCTATAGGAAAACCTGTCAAAAGATGAATTTAATATTTCCACTTTAAGTATTCCTCTTTTGAATTTTTACAACCCCCTACAAGTATGTCAGGTCTTTCATTTAACAAAGCCATTATCACACCAAGGTGAAGTCTACCTCGGGAAAAAAACCTCACTAAAAATAATAATGACATATCTATGTTTTCCTGTGTTAATAATTTTGAGGCTAAGAATAGAGTGACACCAAATGACCATTTCTGAAATCCAGTAGTCAATATGCTTTTCTTCTATTAAGCAAGGGAAGGGATCAGGTGTTGCCAATAGAATCAAATTTGGTAAGTCTAGAATATTACCATTTTTACTTTGTGAGTAATGGATTTTTAATGTCTGTAAATAGGGTATGAAGTGTTTTAAAGGTTTGCTTGTTAAAATGATCATGAATGTTTCAATGACACTTGTTGATTATAGATAATAGAAAAACATTTTAAAACAACAGCAGGCTAATTCTTGAGCATAAACAGGATTCTTTTATCAGAAGCATTATTCGATAATGTAAAAAGGCATCATCCACCAATAACACACAAACATAGACAAAATTCTGTAGCAACCATCTCCAGTTAGCATGTCCTCTTGCTATGCTAATGATTTAAACTTTGAATTGCTGCACTCTCTCTCTTTAGCAATAAATTTCTCAGGAAAACTCTTACAGTTATTCAGTTATTGCCTCTGTTTACTCACCATAGAATTTCTTCTCAGTCCAATGAAATACAAATTTTGTCTACAGCGTTTTGTAAAACTCTTCCCTTTAGGTTTATTTATAACCATCTAATATAGGTTAACTATTTGGGGGTTCTGATGGAGGTAAGAAGAGGGAGAATTGCAGTGTTTTCCTTGGTCAATGGTTCATCCTCTCAGACTTGCTAGATGCTATGGCTTGGGGGTTCCCCATCTAACCTCTTCTGGGAACTCCTAATTGGGTGGACAAAATGCTGGAAGACAGATTTAACCAGGTGAGAGAAATGAAGGAGGCATGGCAAACAGAAAGCAGCTGCTGGAGATACATTCCCCACATAAAGATCCTCAGGGGGAAAAAAGTTTTTATATGGTTTTCAGTAGTCACAATTACCAAGGAGGAAACTGTAACTGATTTATGACTGCTTTCTGTTGCTTGTTATAATTCTATCATTTTCCCAATTGTTTTCTTCTAAAATTTGGAGACATGGTCCTCTCTCACCATAATTATGTCTTTTAATGTCTAAATATAATAATTTTCCTTAACCTCCTTTTCAGAAGTTACCCTGCATCTTTTCACTTTATTGGCTAACACTACTTCCCCTTTGAAATATCTTATAAAATATTTATATTTACAGTATCTCTCCTTTGTTCTGCTCCTTTTCTGGTATAGCAAACTTGTTTCTCCTCTTCCCCCCTCTTTGTATATATTCCTTACTTTACGGTGTAATTATATAGTTTCTCTTCTGACTCTTTCATGGAAAAACAGTAACTTTCCATCTGAGTGCAACATGAAAACCAATCCTCATCAGATCCTGGACATATATTATGTGATTGAATATCTCTCTGGCTATAATAGCCAATAATACCTTTTACTTTTAACATTCCATGTCCATATTGTTTGTGCTATACAAGGTAAAAGCAGTACAAGAGATTCTAAGGCTATTAAACAACTCAGCCTGCAAGCTCCTTTTTATCCAAATAGAACAAATTACCTCATACTTCCCAAGAAGCATGGGGATATATTAGCAAGCCCAAATTTTCCTTAAGAGTTTACAGTAGACAATAAGAGACCTGAATGTTTATAAAGAGATAAAGAGGTATATAACTAATCATTGATATACACGTGATTAATTGATTTATTTGTATAAAATTAAAGTCTTGATTTTTAAGGATGATATCACTGATGGCAATCATTAAGTAGATTTTGTTGTGACAATACATAGAATCTTGGGCTTGCTAGACCATGGATTTGATCCAATGTGGTTTTTATGTTTATTTTTTTGTATTCTTATAAGTTTTAACTTCCCATTGAAAGGAAGTTGTAACTTTTTTTCTCTGAAGTTCTATTTGTGCATGAATAATTGAGGGAGGAATTTTTAGATTTTATAACAATTTTCATTTATCTACATATTTTGCAATTATTTTAAATTATTAAAGCAATTCTTGTCTATGTTTTGCATTAAAAGGGAAAAAAAGCTAAAATGAGGATATGTGTAACAATTGACCTGAGGATTTACATGGTCTTAAAAACAAAAAAATCTCAGTTGAAATAGACTGATCTTACTGCTCAGTAATCATGTCTTCCCATAGAACCATATTTCAGTAGCTAATAACTGGATCCTTTTGGCATATTCATTTAAATTGGTGTAAATGACAAGCTTTCATTTTGCTGCAGTTGATCACACTGACTCAAACTGTGTTTCATTTTATAGGAACATAGCAGTATGAGTGGAATGCTTTTGATTCTACAGCCTGTGGAATGGGACAGCCAGCACCTAGTCATGCAATTTATTAAAACATGGCCATTCTTAATCCTGAAATCTTAAATTTATAGGATCTTAACAACATACAATGTGATTTCTTTTCTTTGCTGGAACTTGGCCCACAAATCAACGTTTTTAAAGAGTTTTAGAGCATGGTAGTTTAAGATAAAGTACCTTGAATCTTTAATAGTAAAAGAGGAAGCCGAAAGTTATGTCTCCATGGAAAAAAAGCTGGAGTGTTCAACAGTGAAGCATAGACAATGGTATTATGCATCCCTTTTATTTTCCACAATATCTTCCTTGAACTGTTCACTCATTATTTTAATTGAAGGCATTCTTTCTCAGAGCTGAGGTTGTTGCAAATGAATCAGAGCAGCTTAACTTGTCAAAACATTTAGGGATCTGGATGAAATAATTAAAAATTGTATGGAAATCTACTATGTGAGCAAATGCCAAACAATGTCACATGGAGATATTATAATCAAAGAGTCGGCAAAATAAAGACCTAACATGTCAACAAAATTCTGTATCTGATGTCATGATTCCAGAAGAGGAAAATGCTAGACAGACACAAAAAGATAACCTAAGTATGGGAATTTATAAGAAAAAAATTGTTAATGTAATACATTGAAAGTTGTAGGCAAAATATTATTTGACTAAAGAGAAGGCTAATTCAGGTGTTTAACAGGGTAGGGATTTCATGACCGAACAGCCCATCATCTTTTCCCTAATGTATATGACTCATCCCTTTCTTCTACCCCAAGCTCTGCCACTTAAGGTGCAAAATAAAGGGTGAAAACATTTGGCATGTGTGTTAACCCTTCATGTAGGCCATGACATAATATTTCCACCTTCAATGTTCTTGAAAGAATCAAATGTCAATCCCTCAAGGTATTTAGGGCATCAACAAATGGAATTAACTCAAGTTGCTTTATTTAAAATGGTTTCTGTACATTCTTTCTCAGTTGATAAACGTGCTCTTTAGATTGGCCCTCATCTGATCTCATTCTGCTTTCTGCTTAATCATAGATACAATCAAAATGTGTCCCTATTTAACATTTTAAAAATCTTTACTCAGATTTTTTAAAAGACTACAATCACATGAAGAAAATTCTACATAACCATGGATCCCTGTGTCTCATCTTAAGCAGATAAACCAGATTCAAATAGTTCAAAGTGAGTCAGCAAACATGAATCTTCAATCTCAAAAAAAAGCAAACAGATGCATCATTTTGACCCTGAGGTTGTTTTAGTTATATTTTCAGTGACTACCACAGTTTCAGAGTTGAGAATCAATGCTAAGATCCTGATCTTTTAACCTTCCTGTATTGTCTTAATCTTACCTATCTTTAAGAGATTAATAAATATTAATTATCCCTTATTCTAGATTCAGACATTTTCATTGCTGCCACCTGGAAAGAATACTTTTGAAGTAGAAACATGGGCTAACAGGTCTGTTTTCAGTTAAAAATAGAATGTCAACCTCTGAACTCTCTCTAAATCACAGAACATAATTCCTAGAAATTATGATCCAACTTTCTCATAAAACTAACATTCATACTTTGAAATACGTATCCTCCACCCTGTCTTGGCGTAATAGCCTCATATATACAGAAAACTGTAAATTTTTCAGGCCATCAACATCTGACATAAAAATTCAAAAATATTTATGGACTACTTCAGACAAAATAAAGAAATAGTTAATAATATATTGAACAACTTTTTAGACACTAAGCTTGACACCCAGCCTAGACTTGTCATCCTGCAAGTGTCTCCCCACCAGTTTCATGCAATAGCACAACCCGAGAAAACCACAATCATGAATTTTTAAAATCAACCTCATGGATTTTTTTGAATGTTTGTATATATATATACTTTAAGTTCTAGGGTACGTATGCACAACGTGCAAGTTTGTTTCATGTGTATACATGTACTATGTTGGCATGCTGCACCTACTAACTCGTCATTTACATTAGGTATATCTCATAATGCTGTCCCTCCCCGCTCCCCCTACCCCATGACAGGCCTCAGTGTGTGATGTTCCCCACCCTGTGTCCAAGTGTTCTCATTGTTCAATTCTCACCTGTGAGTGAGTACATGCAGTGTTTGGTTATCTGTCCTTGTGACAGTTTGCTCAGAATAATGGTTTCCAGCTTCATCCATGTCCCTACAAAGGACATGAACTCATCCTTTTTTATTGCTGCATAGTATTCCATGGCATATATTTGCCACATTTTCTTAATCCAGTCTATCATTGATGGACATTTGGGTTGATTCCAAGTCTTTGCTATTGGGAATAGTGCCGCAATAAGCATACGTGTGCATGTGTGTTTATAGCAGCATGATTTATACTCCTTTAGGTATATACCCAGTAATGGGATGGCGGGGTCAAATGGTATTTCTAGTTCTAGATCCTTGAGGAATTGCCACACTGTCTTCCACAATGGTTGAACTAGTTTACAGTCCCACCAACAGTGTAAAAGTGTTCCTATTTCTCCACATCCTCTCCAGCACCTGTTGTTTCCTGACTTTTTAATGATTGCCATTCTAACTGGTGTGAGATG
>NW_016809834.1:3576627-3595795 GCF_001698545.2 Rhinopithecus bieti | reverse complement strand
TTGCCTGATTGCCCTAGCCAGAACTTCCAACACTATGTTGAATAGGAGTGGTGAGAGAGGGCATCCCTGTCTTGTGCCAGTTTTCAAAGGGAATGCTTCCAGTTTTTGCCCATTCAGTATGATATTGGCTGTGGGTTTGTCATAAATAGCTCTTATTATTTTGAGATACGTCCTATCAATACCTAGTTTATTGAGAGTTTTTAGCATGAAGGGCTGTTGAACTTTGTCAAAGGCCTTTTCTGCATCTATTGAGATAATCATGTGGTTTTTGTCTTTGGTTCTGTTTATATGATGGATTACACTGATTAATTTGCATATGTCAAACCAGCCTTGCATCCCAGGGATGAAGACAACTTGATCGTGGTGGATAAACTTTTTGATGTGCTGCTGGATTCAGTTTGCCAGTATTTCACTAAGAATTTTTTTACATTGATGTTCAGCAGAGATATTGTTCTAAAATTTTCTTTTTCTGTTATGTCTCTACAAGGCTTTGGTATCAGGATGATGCTGGCCTCATAAAATGAGTTAGGGAGGATTCCCTCTTTTTCTATTTATTGGAATAGTTTCAGAAGGAATGGTACCAGCTTCTCTTTGTACCTCTGATAGAATTTGGCCGTGAATCGTCTGGTCCTGGACTTTTTTTGGTTGGTAGGCTATTAATTATTGCCTCAATTTCAGAGCCTGTTATTGGTCTATTCAGGGATTCAACTTCCTGGTTTAGTCTTGGGAGGGTGTATGTGTCCAGGAATTTATCCATTTCTTCTAGATTTTCTAGTTTACTTGTGTAGAGGTGTTTATAGTATTCTCTGATTGTAGTTTGTATTTCTGAGGAGTCAGTGGTGATATCTCCTTTATCATTTTTTATTGCATCTATTTGATTCTTCTCTCTTTTCTTCTTTATTAGTCTTGCTAGCAGTCTATCAATTTTGTTGATCTTTTCAAAAAAGTAGCTCCTGGATTCATTGATTTTTTTTGGAGGATTTTTGTGTCTCTATCTCCTTCAATTCTGCTCTGGTCTTATTTCTTGCCTTCTGCTAGCTTTTGAATGTGTTTGCTGTTGCTTCTCTAGTTCTTTTAATTGTGATGTTAAGGTGTCCATTTTAGATCTTTCCTGCTTTCTCTTGTGGGCATTTAGTGCTATAAATTTCCCTCTACACACTGCTTTAAATGTGTCCCAGAGGTTTGGTATGTTGTGTCTTTGTTCTCACTGGTTTCAAAGAACATCTTTATTTCTGCCTTCATTACGTTACGCACCCAGCAGTCATTCAGGAGCAGATTGTTCAGTTTCCATGTAGTTGAGTGGTTTTGAGTGAACTTCTTAATCCTGAGTTCTAGTTTGATTGCACTGTGGTCTGAGAGACTGTTATAGTTTCTGTTCTTTTACATTTGCTGAGGAATACTTTACTTCCAACTATGTGGTCAGTTTTGGAATAAGTGAGATATGGTGCTGAGAAGAATGTATATTCTGTTGATTTGGGGTGGAGAGTTCTGTAGATGTCTATTAGGTCCTCTTGGTGCAAAGCTGAGTTCCATTCCTGGATATCCTTGTTAACTTTCTGTCTCCTCGATCTGTCTAATGTTGACAGTGGGATGTTAAAGTCTCCCATTATTATTGTGTGGGAGTCTAAGTCTCTTTGTAGGTCTCTAAGGACTTGCTTTATGAATCTGGGTGCTCCTGTATTGGGTGCATATATATTTAGGATAGTTAGCTCTTGTTGTTGAATTGATCCCTTTACCATTATGTAATGGCCTCTTTTGATCTTTGTTGGTTTAAAGTCTGTTTTATCAGAGAGTAGAATTTCAACCCCTTGCTTTTTGTTTTGTTTGGTTTTGTTTTCCATTTGCTTGGTAGATCTTCCTCCATCCCTTTATCTTGAGCCTATGTGTGTCTCTGCACGTGACATGGGTCTCTTGAATACAGCACACTGATGGGTCTTGACTCTTTATACAATTTGCCAATCTGTGTCTTTTAATTGGAGCATTTAACCCATTTACATTTAAGGTTAATATTGTTATGTGTGAATTTGATCCTGTCATTATGATGTTAGCTGGTTATTTTGCTCGTTAGTTGATGGTTTCTTCCTAGCATTGATGGTCTTTACAGTTTGGCATGTTTTTGCAATGGCTGGTACCAGTTGTTCCTTTCTATGTTCAGTGCTTCCTTCAGGACCTCTTGTGAGGCAGGCAAAATCTCTCAGCATTTGCTTGTCTGTAAAGGATTTTATTTCTCCTTCACTTATGAAGCTTAGTTTTGCTTGATATGAAATTCTGGTTTGAAAATTCTTTTCTTTAAGAATGTTGAATATTGGCCCCCCACTCTCTACTGACTTGTAGAATTTCTGCCAAGAGATTCACTATTAGTCTGATGGGCTTCCCTTTGTGGGTAACCCAACATTTCTCTCTGGCTGCCCTTAACATTTTTTCCTTCATTTCAACTTTGGTGAATCTGACAATTATGTGTCTTGGAGTTGCTCTTCTCGAGGAGTATCTTTGTGGTGTTCTCTGTATTTTCTGAATTTGAATGTTGGCCTGCCTTGCTACGTTAGGAAAGTTCTCCTGGATAATATCCTGCAGAATGTTTTCCAACTTGGTTCCATTCTCCCTGTCACTTTTAAGTACACCAATCAGACATAGTTTTGGTATTTTCAGATAGTCCCATATTTTGTGGAAGCTTTGCTTCTTTTTACTCTTTTT
Source organism: Rhinopithecus bieti (assembly GCF_001698545.2). Taxonomy (NCBI): domain Eukaryota; kingdom Metazoa; phylum Chordata; class Mammalia; order Primates; family Cercopithecidae; genus Rhinopithecus; species Rhinopithecus bieti. Next base: position 3,593,101 of record NW_016809834.1, on the reverse strand, counting down.
TCTCTAAACTTCTCTTCTCACTTCATTTCATTCATTTGATCTTCAATCACTGATACCCTTTCTTCTCCTTGATTGAATCGGTTACTGAAGCTTGTGCCTGCGCCATGTAGTTTTCATGCCATGGTTTTCAGCTCCATCAGGTCATTTAAGGTCTTCTCTGTGCTGTTTTCTCTAGTTAGCCATTCTTCTAATCTTTTTTCAAGGATTTTAGCTTCTTTGCAATGGGTTCGAACAACTTCCATTAGCTCAGAGAAGTTTGTTATTATTGACTCTCTGAAACCTTCTTCTCTCAACTCGTCAAAGTCATTCTCCATCCAGCTTTGTTCTGTTGCTAGCAAGGAGCTGCATTACTTTGGAGGGGGAGAGGTGCTCTGATTTTTAGAATTTTTAGCTTTTTTGCTCTGGTTTCTCCCCGTCTTTGTGGTTCTACCTTTGGTTTTTGATGATGGTGACATACAGATGGGGTGTTGGTGTGGATATCATTTCTGTTTGTTAGTTTTCCTTCTAACAGTCAGGACCCTCAGCTGGAGGTCTATTGGAGTTTGCTGGAGGTCTACTCCAGACCTTGCTTGCCTGGGTATCACCAGCAGAGGCTGCAGAACAGCAAATATTGCAGAACAGCTAATGTTGCTGCCTGATCCTTCCTCTGAAAGCTTTGTCTCAGAGGGGCACCTGGCTGTATGAGGTGTCGGTCGGCCCCTAATGGGAGGTGTCTCCCAGTTAGGCTACTTGGGGTTCAGGGACCCACTTGACGAGGCAGTCTGTCCATTCTCAGATCTCAAACTCTGTGCTGGAGGAACCACTACTCTCTTCAAAGTTGTCAGACAGGGACGTTTAAGTCTGCACAAGTTTCTTCCGCCTTTTGTTCAGCTATGCCCTGCCCCCAGAGGTGAAGTCTACAGAGGCAAGCAGGCCTCCTTGAACTGTAGTGGGCTCCACCCAGTTTGAGCCTCCCAGCCACTTTGTTTACCTACTCAAGCCTCAGCAATGGCAGGCACCCATCCCCCAGCCTTGTTGCCGCCTTGCAGTTTGATCTCAGACTGTTGTGCTAGCAGTGAGTGATGCTCCGTGGGCATGAGACCCTCTGAGCCAGGCGTAGGATGTAATCTCCTGGTATGCCAGGAGACTACACTGTTGGAAAAGTGCAGTATTAGGGTGGGAGTGTCCCAATTTTCCAGGTACAGTCTGTCATGGCTTCCCTTGGCTAGGAAAGGGAATTCCCTAACCCCTTGTACTTCCCGGGTGAGGCGATGCCCCGCCCTGCTTCAGCTCGCACACCGTGGACTGCACCCACTGTTTGACAAGCCCCAGTGAGATGAACCCTGTACCTCAGTTGGAAATGCAGAAATCACCCGTCTTCTGCATCGCTCATGCTGGGAGCTGTAGACTGGAGCTGTTCCTATTCGACCATCTTGTAACCAGTTAAATGACTTTTTAAAATTTATTTTTCTCTCTCTTCTTTTAACTTTTAAGTTCAGAGGTACATGTGTAAGTTTGTTTCATAGGTAAACTTGTGTCATGGGGGTTTGTTGTACAGATTATTTTATCACCCAGGTATTAAGCGTAGTACTCATTAGTCATTTTACCTGATCCTCTCCCTCCTCCCATTCTCCACCCTCTCATAAACCCCAGTGAGTGTTGTTCCCTTCTATGTGTCCATGTGTTCTCATCATTTTGCATCTGCTTATAAGTGGAACATGAGGTATATGGTTTTCTGTTCTTGTGTTAGTTTGCTAAGGATAATGTCCTTCAGTTCCATCCATTTCCCTGCGAAAGACATGATCTCATTCTTTTTTATAGCAGGTTAGTATTCCGTGGTATATATGTACCACATTTTCTTTATCCAGTCTATCATTGATGGGCATTTAGGCTGATTTCATATCTTTGCTATTGCGAATAGTGCTGCAATGAACATACACATCAAGTGTCTTTACAATATATCTATTACTAAATAAAGCATAGCATTGTTTTGTATGATTTAAAATTATATATAAATGGTCTCGTACTGCCTATAGACTATTGTGAATCTAGTTCCTTGATTTTCCCACTGATGTATATTTTACATTATTGGTTTCCACAATATATTTAGCTATTTTACTATTGGTAAATTGGAGTTATTTCTAGAATCTTGCTATTTCACACAATGCTACAACATTCTCTTACCTTACTCTGGTGCCCATTTGTAGGAATTTCTTTAGGGTGTAAAACCAGCAGAGGAATTGCTGTGCCATCCGTAGCTTATTAACATTGAATTGTTTTCCAAAATTGTGCTAATTTGTATTCCTACCAGCAGTACATAGATGTTCCATTTGCTTCATATCTTTGCCAAAACTTTATTTTATTGGAATTTTTATTTCTTGGCTGATTTGGTAGTGAGAAATGTTTTGATTGTGATTTTAAATTGTATTTCCAAGATTACTCATAAGGGTCATATTTTCACATTTTTATTTTGGTTTGTTTATTGTGGTATAATTTGCATACAGTAAAATTCACCCTTTTTAGGTTTCTTAAGATTTTAATGGCAATTTGGGCTTTCTCTTTTATGATATGCCTGCCCATAACTTTTGTTCATTTTTCTCTTGAGTTGTCTGTCTTTTTCTTAAGGTTTTACAGAAGTTCTTAATGCATTGGGAGAATTCTTAGTAGACCATTGTAATGCAGGTCTCCTATAACGTATCTTAAAAGTTTATAATTTTATCATTCATAGATAAGTCTTTATTCCACCTGGAAATGCTGGTTGTATATGGTGTGAAGTATAGGTCCTCTTGCTTTTCCATCACAAATAACAAATGTTCTCACAACATTTATTGAAAATGCTATTCTTTCTCAACCAGTCTGTAATGTGATTTAGAGCATATTGAAATTTTTCATATTCGTGTGATTCTGCTTCTGAGCTCTTCCTTGTTTTAGTGAATTTGTTATGTCTACCCCAATACCACACTGAACTATTATAACTTCAGAATGATTCTTGATATATGAAAAGACCCCACTTAGTTCTTAAGGAGCACCATCAACAAAGATTGTTGAGATTTTGGTGCAGTTGCATTGAATCTATGTTGTCAGCAAAATTTTAAAATTTCACCATAGAGACATCTCTAATTATCTATTGTTGATGTAACAAATCATCCCAAAACTTACTGACTTAAAAACAATAAAAATCATCTTATTGCCCCTTATGGTTTCTGTGGTTGGGTTCAACTGGCAGTTCTGGCTCAAGATCTTTCTCATGGTTGAAGTGAGATGGTGGCTGATGCTGGATGGGGTAAGGATGATGGGGAAGGGGGAATGTCCAGCAGTCGAAAGATAGCCAGACACTTCATGCAGTCACAGATCTCTCCCTGTGGTCTCTCCACACGGGTAGGTAGGGATTTCCTTGCAGCAAGGTGTACTGAGTTCTAAGAGCCAGCATCCTGAGAGACTGGAAATGGAGGTGCCAGTTTCTTTGAGACCTGCATTTGGAAACTGGCATAGTATCACTTTCACCAGATTCTGATAGTCAAGCAGTTGCAGAGCCCAGATTCAAGGAAGAGGGCATAGATCCCTCCTCAGGATGGGAAGGTTGTCAATTTTGCAATCATATTTTAAAACTGTGCAACTTTTATTAGATAGATTCTGAGAAAGATTTTTTAATGTTCTTTCCAAGCGGTGTCTGGTTTACAGATTGTATTTTCTAACGTTTGGTTGCTGATGTATAGAAATAGTATTAAGTTATATGTCTCACCATATTGCTAACCTCTCATTAATTCTTATAATGTCTTTTGATTATTTTTTATTTCTATGTACAAAACCATGTCATCTCTACATAATGACTTTCTATTTCTATTTTTTCTATGTCTGACTTCTTGTATTTATTGTTCTTGCCTTACTGTACTGCCTATGCCTCTAATTCAATGTTGATAAAATTGAGAAAAGCAGGAACTCTCGTCCCTAAGTTTGAAAGAAATAATTTCACCCTTTGCAATGTAATGGTAGGATTGCGTTGTTATTTATAGTTATTCTCTTTCATGTTAAGAAATTCTTTTGTGTTTCTAATTTGCCAAGGTTTAACTAACAATATCTAACAGGTGTTGAATTTTGTCTAATTTTTAAAAATAGGTTGAGGTGATTATATGGCTTTTCTTTTTTAATCTGATTAATTTTAATGTTAAGTCAATGTTGCATTCCCAAAATATGACTCATTAGGTCATGAGTTTTATGATTTTGTACATTGCCATATTTGGTTTACTAATACTTTCTTTAGCACCTTTTTCATCTGTAATTGTTTGTTAGTCTCATAATTTTCCTCTCTTATAATGTCTTTGTCAAAATTTATTATCAAGGTTATGCTGAGTTTCTGAAATGAGATGGGAATTATGTTACTTTTCTATACTCTAGTATAGTTTATAGTATAGATTAGAATTGGTTGTTCCTTAACTGTTCAGTAGAACTCATTTTTTAAAAAAAATCTGAGTCTGGTGTTTTCTGTTTTGTGTGTGTGTGTGAAAATATTTTATTTTGTTTTATTTGATTTAACATTTATACAGCTATTCAGGTTTTCAACTTCTCTAAATATTATTGTAAGTTATTCCTTTTTTCCTTACTTTCCTCCCTTTCCATCTAATGTCTAAATAAGCAAAATGAAAAAAAACTTAAATTTCTCAATTTCTCTAAATAAATTGTTAGTTTTATAAGAATCATTTAAATAACATTAAGCTTTCTTTTGAATAATGTTTTACTTCTAAAAGAAAGTGATTTAGGTAAGCACTTCCATTCATTATCACTATTAGTACTCGTTAAATCTTATCCAAAGTGAAAAAATAAGGAACCATACAGAAGGTGGAAGATCCCCTCCCTCCAAAAATCAAGTGTTTCAGTTCATTTTAAAAGGATAATCATTAGATTTTTTTTAAAGGATAGCCTTGATTTAGGCCAATAAATAAGTGCAGAGACATGTCCAGCTCAATGAGCACAGCAGAACCATCATTTTTTTCCCCCTAAACTATACACTATTCATGACTCCACTCACATCTTAGGAGATTCTGATGTACTCCCCATTCTGTGGAAAACCACTCTCTAGTGACCCATCATTTTTATAGGAGTTTATTTATTCCTCTGTTTTATCAAAACAAAAAGGTTGATAGATAAACTATTATGAACAATCAGTGCTATCTCAGAATTGGTGTCCTAATCTACTGTTTAAATCAGAGCAGAAACATTTATTAGCGTGATTAATTCTCTTCCAATTTAAATAAAAACAACTTTAGATGCCTTTCAAACTTGCTACATAATGTGGGAATCTTTCCTATAATATTCCTGATGAATATTGAGCCAGTCTAGTCCTGTCCATCTCTCCATTCATGAAATATGTTATGGATGCAGTCAATTCTAGTGTCCGAATATAGATAACACTCTCTTTTCTTTCTTTTTAAAAATTTCTACAAATTGAAGGGATATAAATGCAGTTTCGTTACATGGATATATTGCTTAATGGTAAAATCTGGGCTTTTGTTGTATCCATCACCTGAATAATGTACTTGTACCCTTTAAGCAATTTCTCATACTTTACTCCACTCCCACATTCCTAACCTTTGGAGTCTCCTACATCTATCATTCCACACTCTATGCTCATGTGTGTGCATTATTTAGCTCCCACTTATAAGTGAGAATATGTGGTACTGGACTCTGTGTCTGAGTTGTTTAACTTAAGATAATGGCCTCCAGTTTCATCTATGTTGCTACCAAAGATATGATTTCATTCTTTTTATAGCTAAATAATATTCAATTCTGTATATACACCACATTTTATTTATCTGAACATCCATTGATAGACACTTAGATTGATTCCGTATCTTTGCTATTGTGAATAGTGCTACTTTAAACATATAAGTACAGGTATCTTTTTGATAGAATGATTCCTCTTCCTTTGGGTAGATACCCAGTAGTGTGATTGCTGGATTGAATGGTAGTTCCATTTTAAGTTATTTGAGAAATCTCCATACTGTTTTCCATAAAGGGTGTACTAATATATATTCAGTGTTAACTTTTAGAATTTCTTCAAAGCTTTTATTAAAAAAAATTTAATTGACAATAATAATTGTATATACTTATGGGGTGCAATGTAATGTTTTGATATATATATATATATATACACCTTGTGGAATCGTCAAACTAATTAACATATCCATCACCTCATCTACTTATTTTTTTGCAGCAAGAACATTTGAAAACGAGTCTTTTAGCAATTTTGAAATATACAATGTTATTACTATGATCATCATGCAGTCCAACAGATCACTAAAACTTATTCCTCCAGTCTAACTGAAACTTTGTACCCTTTGACCAACATGTCCCCTTTCCTGATCCCTTTGACACCAGCCTCTGGTAAACACCATTCTACTCCCCCATTCTACTCCCCATTTCTATGATAGAATACACTTTTACAGAGCTTTTAATCATTGGTCCATTTGCATTGTAATCTATTTCCCACACTTAGACCGAGAATTATCTTCTCTAAATTAGAGACGTCTAGCTCCTACAATCACATTTTACACATTAGTGTGCTACTCCTTTCACTATCATTGGTGCTTTCCTCCAACTACACTTAATTATCCTGCCCTTATAATGAGAGTACTAACAACAGGACACATCCTCCTTGCCATAGAGTGCTATCCCTCTTCCACCTGGAAAAATTTAAGACTCAATTCTTCCTCCCTTGTCCCTCCCTTCCACCCTCTCTTCCTCTCTTTGCTCCCTCTCTCAAGTAATCATTGAGAACTATGTCCCAGGCATTGTTCTAGAATGGGGTACTACACAAAATGTTCTCGTCATTATGGTGTTCACATTCTAGCAGCATGTGATTTAAAACCACAAGCAAAAGCAATTGCATATTATGGGAGATAAAAGAGATTCTATGGAATAAAAACAAAGGAAGGTAAAGAGGCTAGGTGTTTGATATGTGTAGTAGTTTCCTATTATTGTTTTAACAAATCGCACAAGCTTGGTATCTTAAAACAACAGGAGTTTATTCTTAAACATTGCTGGAGGCCAGAAGTCTGAAATCAAGTTTTCAGTAGGACCACACTCATACCCACAGCTCTAGGGCTAGAAACTGTTCCTTGGCTCTTCCAGCTTCTGGTAGCTGTTGGCATTCTTTGGCTTGAGGCCACATTAGTTCAATCTTTGTCTTCATCTCCATATCACCTTGTTCTCTGTTGGGTGTCTAATCTCTCTTTGCCTCTCTATTATAAAAACACTTGTGATGCCATTTAAGGCCCACTGGTATAATCTAGAATAATCCAAAATCAGGATCCTTGAGTTAATCACTTTCAAAGACCTTTTTTCTAAATAAGGTAATATTCACAGGTTCCAGGGATTAAGACATGACCATATCCTGGGGGCCATTATCAGCCAACTACAGTATGTGTGTTATGTATGTTTTATCCAAGCAATGAGTATTAGCATTACTGGTAAAGGAGGTGTTTCACCAAAAACTAGAATAAAGAGAGGAATTGAGCCATAAAAATGGTTTTAGGAAGAGGAGACTTGGCAGAAAAAAAAAAATAGTCAATGCAAAGGCTCTGAGGTGAGGACCTATTTGTTGGCCTGAGAGACCACAAAAAGCCTAGAAAGACTGGAGTAGAAGTAGTGGGAAGGAGAGTATTAGGTGATGAATAAAAATAGGTAGCAGGAGAGTCTGCTTATGTATGTTCTGCCTGGTTGTTGTATGGACCTTGGCTGTTACTCTGAATGACATCGAAGACATTGGAGGATTCTGACCATTTTGTTGTTGTTGTAGTGATGATATAGTGTGGATATTTATCCTGCCAAATTTCATGTAGAACTGTAATCCCCAATCATGGAGGTGTGACCTGGTGGGAGGTGACTGGATCATGGGGGTGGATTTCTCATTAATAGTTTAGCACCATCCCTTTGGTGTTGTCCTCACGATAGTGAGTGAGTTCTCCCTAGGTTCTATTGTTCAAAAAATGTGTGGCACTCCCTTTCACTCTCTCTTGCTCCCTGCTCTTGCCATGTGGCAAGCCTGCTCCCCCTTTGCCTTCTGCCATGATTGTAAGCAGACCAAGGCCTTACCAGAAGATGAGCAATGCCAATGCCGTGCTTTGTGTACATCCTGCAGAATTGCGAGTTAATTAAACCTATTTTCTTTATAAATTACCCAGCCTTAGGTATTTCTTTATAGCAACACAAGAACCAGCCAAACACACACGGTTTTTTTATTTAGTTATTTTATTTTAGATTCAAGGGGTATATGTGGAGATTTGTTAACACAGGTAATGCTGAGGTTTTGGCTTCAGATGAACCCGTCACCCAAATAGTGAACATAGCACCCACTAGGTAGTATTTCAAGCCTTGTCTCCCTCCCATACTCTCCCCTTTAGGAGTTCCCAGTGTCTACTATTTTTATCTTTATGTCTGTATGTACCCGTTGTTTAGTTCCCACTTATAAATGAAAGTATGCAGTGTTTGACTTTCTATGAGTTATTTCACTTACGATACTTACCTCTGGTTGCATACGTATTGCTGCAAAAGACATGATTTCATTATTGTTTATGGCTGTATAGTATTTAATGCTGCGTATAAATCACATTTTCTTTATGCATTCAACCATTGATGAACACTTAGGTTAATTCCATGATTTTGCCCTTGTGAATAGTGCTGTAATAAACATACAAGTACAAGTATATTTTTGGTATAATTATTTCCTTTCCTTTGGGTAGACACCCAGTAGAAGGATTGCTGGGTTGAATGGTAGTTCTATTTATAGTTCTTGGAAACATCTCCGTACTGTTTTCCATAGAGGCTGAGTTAATTTACATTCCCACCAACAGGGTATAAATGTTCCTTTTCCTTGGTATCCTCATCAACATCTGTTATTTTTTAAAACTTTGGTAATAGCCATTCTGACTCATGTGATGTGGTATCTCATTGCATTCTCTGATGACTGGTGATATTGAACATTCATTCTTTTCTTGTTTGTTGCCCACTTGTATGTCTTGTTTTAAGACGTGTCTGTTCATGTCCTTTGCCCACTTTTAAATGAGATTAGTTATTTTTTTCTTGTTGATTTGCTTAAGTACATTATTGATTCTGGATATTAGTCCTTAGTTGGATGCATAGATGGCAAATATTTTATTTCATTCTGTAGGTTATTTGTTTACTCATTGATTTTTTTTTCTCTACAGAAGCTCTTTAGTTTAATGAAGTCCCATTTGTCTGTTTTCTTTTTTGTTGTGTTTGCTTTTGAGGAGTTGATTGTGGACTTTGCCTAGGCCAATAATCCAGAAGAGTTTTTCCTCTAGTATTTTTATAGTTTCTTGCCTTACATTTAGATCTTTAACTCATCTTGAATTAATTTTTGTATATGGTGAGAAATAAGAGTCCAGTCTCTTCTGCATATAGCTGTCTAATTTTCCCAGCATCATTTATTGAATAGGGTGTCCTTTCCCCAGTGTGTATTTGTGTTGACTTTTCCAAAGATCAGTTAGTTGTAGGTGTGTGACTTTATTTCTGGGTTACCTATTCTGTTCCATTGATCTATGTGTCAATTTTTGTACCACTAGCATGCTATTGTGGTTACTATAGACTTGAGAGGTATAGTTTGAAGTCAGGTAATGTGATGCCTCTGGCTTTGTTCTTTTTGCTTAGGGTTGCTTTGGCTATTTGGGCTATTTTTTGGTTTTAAATGAATTTTAGAATTGTCTTTCTAATTCGGTAAAAAATGATGTTGGCAACTTGATAGGAATTGTGTTGAATCTGTAGATTGCTTTTGGCAGTATAGTCATTTTAACAATGTTGATTCTTCCTATCCATGAGAATGAGATGTTTACGTATTTGTTCATGTCATCTACAATTTGTTTCATCAGTGTTTTGTAGTTCTCCTTGTAGAAGTCTTTCACCTCGTTAATTAAATATATTCCTAGGTATTTTAATATTTTAGGCTATTGTAAATGAGAATGAGTACTTGATTTGGTTCTCAGCTTGAGCATTGTTGGTGTATAGAAATGCAACTAATTTTCATGCATTACTTTTGTATCCTGAAACTTTACTGAAGGCATTTATCAGATTTAGGAATTTTTTGGAGGAATCTTTAGAGTTTTCTAGGTATTAGCTCTTATATCAGCAAACAGAGATAATTTAACATTACTCTTCTCTAATAGATGTCTTTTATTTCTAATTTGGATACCTTTTATTTAACTTTCTTGCCTGATTACTCTGTTTTTTGTTTGTTTGTTTGTTTTTTGAGACCAAGTCTCACTCTGTCCCCCAGGCTGGAATGCAGTAGTGCAATCTTGGCTCACTGCAACCTCTTCTTCCTGGGTTCAAGTGATTCTCATGACTCAGCCTCCCCAATAGGTAGGATTACAGGTGCCTGCCACCATGCCTGGTTAACTTTTTTTTTTTTTGTATTTTTAGTAGAGACAGGATTTCACCATATTGGCCAGGCTGGTCTCAAATCCTGACCTCAGGTGTTCCACATGCCTCGGCCTCCCAAAGTGCCAGGATTATAGGTGTGAGCCACTGTGCCTGGCCTTAATTCTTAGAGGAAATGCTTCTAACTTGTACTGTTCAGTATGATGCTGACTGTGGGTTTTAGATAGCTCTTATTATTTTGAGGTATGTTACTTCAATGCCTAGAATCTTGAGGGTCTTTATCATGAAGGAATGTTGGATTTTATCAAGTGCTTTTTCTGTATCTGTTGAGATGATCATATGATTTTCATTTTTAGTTCTCTTGTTGAATCATATTTATTTATTTGCATATGTTGAACCAACATTGCATTCTTGGTGTAAGATCCATGTAATTGTGATGAATTACCTTTTTCATTTTCTGCTGTGTTTGATTTGTTAGTATTTTTTGAGGATTTTTGTGTCTATGTTCATCAGGGATATTGGCCTATTGATATTCTGTGTGTGTGTGTGTGTGTGTGTGTGTCTGTGTGTGTGTGTGTGTCCTTGACAGATTTTGGTATCAGAATGAACTGGTTTTGTAGAATAAGTTAGGGAGGAATCCCTCTTTCTCAACTTTTTTGCAATAGGTTCAATAAGACTGGTAACAGCTCTTCTTCTTTGTGTGTCTGGTAGAATTCAGCTGTGAATCCGTCTGCTACTTGACTTTCTTTGGTTGATAGATTTTTTTTTTATTACTGATCGAATTTTATAACTAATTATTGGTCTGTTCAAGATTTCAATTTCTTCCTGGTTTAATCTTGAGAGGTTGTATGTTTCCAGACATTTATCCATTTCCTCTAGGTTTTATAGATTGTGCACAGAGGTGTTCATTGTAAGTCTCTGAGGAACTCTTGTATTCTATGGTATCAGTTCTCATGTCATCTTTATTATTTCTAATTTTGCTTATTTGGATCTTCTCTTTTTTTCTTGGCTAATACAGCTAACAGTCTACTTTGTTTATCTTTTCAAATAATTAACCTTTTGTTTCATTCAACTATTGTATGACTTTTTTAAAATCTCAATTTCATTTAATTCTGCTCTGATCCTTGTTATTTGTTTTCTTCTGCTAGCTTTGGGTTTGATTTGTTCTTGTTTTTCTAGTTCCTTCAGGTGTGACATTAGGTTGTTAACTTGAAATCTTTGTACATTATAAGATGTAGGCATTTGATGCTATAAACTTTCCTCTTAACACTGCTTTTACTGTATCCTAGAGATTTTGGTATGCTGTCTCTATTTTCATTTGTTTCAAATTTATTTTGATTTCTGCCTTAATTTCATTGTTTACCCAAAAGTCATTCAGGAGCAAGTTGTTTTGTTTCTATGTACTTGTGTGCTTTGAGAGTTCCTCTTGGTATTGATTTCTAATTTTATTCCACTGTTGTCTGAGAAAACACTTGATATAATTTCAAGTTTTTTTAGTTTATTGAGATTTGCTTTGTGACCAAGCATATGGTCAATTCTGAGCAATGTGCTATGCACAGATGAGAAAAAGTGTTTATTCTGTGGTTGTTGGGTGGAATGTTCTGTAGATGTCTATTAGATTCATTTGTTCAAGAGTCTAATTTAAGTCCAGAGTTTCTTTGTTAGCTTTCTGTCTCAATAGTCTGTGTAGTACAATCAGTTGGATGTTGAACTTTCCCACTTTTATTGTATGGCTGTTTATTTGCTTATGTTTAATAGTATTTGTTTTATAAACCTGTGTGATCTGGTGTTGGGTGCATAGATGGGTTTCTTGAAAGTAGCAGATGGTTGGGTCTTGCTTTTTTTAAATCCCATTTTCCAGCCAATATCTTGTAAGTGGAGGATTAGATTGTTTATGTTCAAATTAATATTTATGTGTGAGGTTTTGTTCCTGTCATGTTGTTAGCTAGTTGCTTTGTTGTCTCAATTGTGTAATTGCTTCATAAGATCTGTGAACTTTGTACTTAAGCATGCTTTTATGGTAGCAAGTATTGTCCTCCCAATTCCGTCTTTAGAATGCTGTTGAGCATTTCTTACAGGTCTGGTCTAGTGGTGACAGATTCTCTTAGCATTTGCTTATCTGAGAAAGACTTTATTGCTCCTTTGTTTATGAAACTTATTCAGCAGCATACAAAATTCTTGGCTGGCGTCTTTTTTTTTTTTTTTAAGAAGGCTAAAATTGGGCCCCTAATCCTTTCTGGCTTATAAAGTTTCTGCTGAAAAGTCTGCTGTTAGTCCAGTGGGTTTATCTCTATAGGTGATTTAATCCTTTTCTTTAGCTGTCTTTAAGATTTCTTTTTTAGCGTTTATCTTGGATAGTCTGATGACTATATTGCTTTGGTGATGTTTATCTTGTAAAGTATCTCACAGGTGTTCTCTAAATTTCTTGTATCTGAATGTCTACTTCTACAAAGATTAGAGAAATTTTCCTGAATCATTCCCTCAAATATGTTTTCAAGTTGTTTACTTTTCTTCTCTCTCAGGAATGCCTATTAGTCACAGGTTTGGTTGTGTATATAATCCCATATTTCTTGAAGACATTGTTCATTTTGCAAAATTCTTTTCTTCATTTTGTCTGATTATATTAATTCAAAAGACCAGCATTCAAGCTCTAAAATTCTTTCTTCTGCTTGGTCATGTCTATTATTAAAGACTTTAATCGTATTTTCACATTCATTCAGTTAATTTTTTAACTCTCGAAGTTCTATTTTTTTAAAATATAGCTATCTCATTTTCATATCTTGAATCATTTTTCTGTCTTTGTGTGTGTGTGTGGTGGTTTTCATCTTTCTCTTGAATTTAACTGAGTTTCATTGCAATTCATACTTTGAATTATTTATCTGCCATTTCAGAATTTTCATTTTGGTTAGGGTTCATTCATAGAGCGCTAATGCAGTCTTTGGAGCTGTCAAAACACTTTGTCTTTATTGCCAGAGTTCTTGAACTTATTCTTTCTCATCTGATGGAGCTGTTGCTTCTTAAATTTGCATATGCTATAATTTGAATAGGCCTTTTAAATTTTTTAAATTATTTGTTTCCTTGAGTGTATGACTGTAGTATACGCTGTCATTTGACTTCATTTCTGGGTGCTTTCAATGGGCTGAGGCTCTGTGTGGGTTTTTTGGTTGTTGAGGTAGCTTTTGTGTGGTTGCATTCTCAAATGCTGCTTTTTAAAAGTGATATATTGGTTGTATGCACTGACACACTATCTTCTGCAGTGCTAAGAGTATGGAGATCTTAGGAAACTTATCTCATATACTAGTGCTATGTCCTGACAGCAGGTTTACTATTACAGGTATACTATGTGGGGCAGTTCAATCTCCTATCCAGTAAGTGGTGCTTAAGAGTAAGAGCCAGCTCACCCTTAGGTGCCCATTAATGAGTGGAGCTGCCTACCCTGATGGTGGGTAGGGGTGGGGATGGGGGAATCATGTTGGGGTGGCTGAGGTATCAGGGGTAGGGGCATGGTCGGGGCTGCACCAGTTCCTCATCCTAGGAAGGCAAGACTGGAATCCACTTTCCTATTACCCCTGATGCAGAGTCATGATCTTCAGTTCATGTAGATGTTGTCCCTTGACTCCCAGTCAAGGCTGAGGACTGTGGAAACCCTCCTCTAGCTTGACCACCAAAATGGGTTTGGGGCAGAGCCTCTTCCCCTAGTCCAGAGCAGACAGCTCTGCAGCTTGTCTGCCCTATGTTGCTGGGACACTGCTGTTGTGTGTGAGGAGAGGGAGATGAGCCCATTCTTTGTGGAAGCCCATGTGGCATGGGCTCACTTTCAACAGGGTGCAGCTGCAGAACAAAATGATGAAAAGGCTGTCTCTAAGTGTTCATGCACTGGCTTCCAGGAAGGGGAGCCTCTCCTCCATCCACAACAGGGTTAGATGGATGGGGAAATAATCCTCTCCTCACATGTGTTCCTGGCCACTGATGCTGCCTGCTTCAGTGAACGGTGCCACACCCGCATTTTCGTTGTCTCGGGGCAGGCTTTGGTGGACTGTGCTCCTCCCTCCCTTAGGGGAAGTTCATGCCAAGGTCTAGATTTCTGGGAACCCTGTAGCTGCAGGGACCTGGCAGGGCCCTACCAGTCCCCTTTTGTTGCCAAAGTCAGAGTGAGTTGTGGGGTAAGTTTGTGGGTGACCTGGTGATGCAGTGACCTAAGGGCTGAGGTTCCCTGGGCAGGGCAATGGTTCATAAAGGATGCAGGTTCAGTATGGTGTCTTCTATTTTAGTTCAGGCCTGAGGGGAGTGTGAGCATACCTATGTGAGCCGGCCACCCGGTTTCCTGTTTCCAGGAAGTTTTTAAATTGCCACCAACAGTGGTTCTCAGGATCACAAGGACAGAGTGGCTTGCTGACACTTTGGATGTCAGCAAATTGTCATGGAGGGAGTGAAGCAGAGAAGCACCCCACCTACCATTTCCATATGGTTCTGGGTTCCTCAAGGGTCAATCTCTGCCAAACTTGCTACTTTCCTTTTCTGTAACCCAGCTTCTTTCCATGGGCTCTGACAGGTCCTGCTCTCTTTCCTCAGCTTTCCATTCAAATCATTGCCATTCACCTGTAACTTGATCTTTCTGAGGAGAGTTGGTATCTGAAGTCCCTGGTCAACCATCTTGAAAAAAATGGTAATTTTATTTTTTAAATTGACAAATACAATAAATAAATATATATATTTATCATGTAAAACATGATATTTTGACATATGTATACATTGTGAAATGGCCCAGTTGAACTAATTAACATATATTTTCTCACATACTCTGTTTTTGTGGTGAGAACACTTAAAATGTATTCTCTTAGTGATTTGCAAAATAAAAAATATTAACTATAGTCACCATGTTGTACAATAAATCTCTTGAATTTATTACTTCTATCTAATTGAAATTTTGTATCGTTGACCAACATTTTCCCAACCACCACCCCTCCCTGGTATCCACCATTCTACTCTCTACACAGACATTTCTCAAAATAAGACATAAAAATGGCTAACCCAGTTTATGAAAAGTGCTCACCATCACTAATCATCAGGGGAGTGCAGATTAAAACCACAATGAGAGATCACTTCACATTTGTTAGACTAAAGATAAGATCAAGATAAAGACTAAAGATGATACATGTTGGCAAGGATGTGGAGAAAAGGGAACACCTGCACACTGTTAGTGGGATTGTAAATTGGCATAGCTATAATTGAAAACAGTATGGAGGTTCCTCAAAAAATTGAAAATAGAACTATCATATGATCCAGCAATCCTACTAGTAGGTATAGATGTAGATGACATGAAATCAGCATGTTGAGAGCTATCTGTACTCCCATGTTTATTGCAGTATTATTTATAATAACCAATATATAGAATCAACTTACATGTCCATTAGTGGACAAATGGAGAAAGAAATGTGGTATATATACAAAAGGGAACACTAGTCAGCCTTTAAAAAGAAGGAAACCTGTCATTTGCAACTACATGGAAGAACCTGGAGGACATGATGATTTGACTGTTTTAAAGGATCACTCTGGTGGTTGTTTTGGGAATAGACTGAATGGGGGCAATGGTGGAAGAGGTGAGGCAGGTTAACAGACTATTGTAATAGTACATGTGAGAGAGGGTGATGACTTGGATCATCTATGATAAGCCTTTTACCCCCAAAGGGCAAATGTTTCTCTTTCCTTATTACATCCCCACCAGATAATATTATAAAATTATTTACTTATTTTTTCTCTACTGAGCAGGCACTATGGCTAACTTATCTTTTCATATTCCCTTCAGTATAAAATCTAGTCATTTCACATCACTGAAAATAATATTTCTAAAATATTAGTCTGTTAATATAACCCCTCTTTTTAAAAATCCTCTGTTTCCTCATTGCACTAATTTATTTCATTGCACTAAAAATAAAGCTCAGATTTTTAATTATAAGAAGAAGTATATGGTTTCTGCCTAGCTCTTCAAAGTCATCTCCATCAGTGATTCTTCTAGCTCGCTACACTCCCATCAAACTGGTTCTGTTTGTCTTCCTGAAACATGCCAAGCTGGTTCCCACATTAAAAAAAAAAAAAAAAAAAA
>NW_016809834.1:3543098-3572711 GCF_001698545.2 Rhinopithecus bieti | reverse complement strand
AAAATTTGGACCAAGCTGATTCCCACATTAAAAAGAAATTTGCCCAGAATGCTCATTCCTAGGTCTTCAGTTCCTATCTTATCACTCATTCTCAACTTCAAAGTCATCTTCTTAGAGAGTCTTTTCTTGACCATATTACATAGCTTTCCAGTTGTTACATCACATCCCCCAGTTTTATTCTCAGCTTTTATGACCGCAGTATGGTTTCTGGTTTAATTATTTATTTATTGCTTATCTCTTGTCTCACTCTCGCTCACCAGAATGCAAACTACATGAATGAAGGAACTATTGAATTTTGTTAAATGCCAATCCCTCGTATTTAGAAAAATTCCTGAAACCTATGATCTATCAATAAATGTTTGCTAAGTGAAAGAATAAATTAATGATTAAAGATCAAATGCTTAATATGTGCCAGATATTTTGTTAACCACTTTATGTAGATTGTTTTAGTTATTTCTCAAGACTCTCCTGGGTCTAGACTCTGCTCCTTTCTTTAGTTTTAACTCTTGCAACTCTTCCCTCCTTCATGCAACTCCTACCTTTCCCTTGGCCCCAACTCCCTTTCAGTCAACTATATTCACCTTAGTTTGTAAATACACTATGATTTTTTTCAGTTTTATGCCTTTGGACCACCTATTAAAAATGAATTTCTTTCTTTTTTTACTGAACACACTTTTAGCTATCCTTGGAGTTCAAACGTGAAATTATCTCTTTCACACAGTCATTTATTAAACACATGCTAGGTTCCAAGTAATGGAGAAACAATGGCATACAAAATCGGTTGCCCTTGTTCTCTTGGAGTCTGAAATTGAATGGAGACTGAACAGAAAAACCTCTCAAATAGACATGGAATTTCAAAGTGTAAAACCTGGCCTCAAGAAAAGACAAAGGGTGTCACAATCTAACATACACTAGGCAGTCTAGAAAAGTTTCTTAGAAGTAGTCTTTCCAGCAGAAATCCCTTTTTAAAGGCTAGTTGGATTCTCCTCTCTATGTTTTTGTAGCACAAAGTGGTTAACACCATCGTAGTCTTACTGTGGTTTTAAAATTGTCTACTTATTTAAGCAACCAGAAAAAACGTCTTATTCACTGTTGTATTGCAAGAATTATCACAGGTCCCATTCCAAATAAATATTTGTCGAGAAATGTATTGAATAAATAAAGGCCCATTGCATAATAGGAAAACAATATTTCTTGAATGAATGATTGAACACAATTCTCCACATACGAATTTGAGGATCATGTAGAGTGAGATTAGTTCACATTAACGGGACCCTCCAGTACTAACGCAGCCTGAAACCGTATCAGCCCTTTATAGTGGCCGTATCACATTACAGTAATAAAGTTTTAAACAGGTAAAGAGTCATGTTATCATTCTGCAATACTTACACAGGAATTGATAGCAACTGACAATATATCTATGAATAATCTTGTATTCTAGTTTCGAAACATAATTTGGATTATAAAACATGCTGAACTTCACTTAAAATTTCATAGAGTTTTGTATTTCTCATGTCAATTTTTATATTGTTTAAAATATTTTTCATGCTTAATTTGCCTCTTCATTTGGATAATGCTAATGGGCTGTTATTGACTGGTGTCTCCAGTTCAGTTCATCGCATACTGGGCAGTATTCATAAAACGCTCCTTATATGCCAGCTGAAATTGGTAGTGGTTTGAAGGCAGAGAGCCAAATTCATCAAAAGGATAATGGCTAAATATATTTTGTTTTGTTTTCTGAATTTTAATGACTGAATGGAAGACTTATTCATTATTTATCTATTTTTGAATTTTATCAAATAGTTCTAGTGGTAATTACCCTATCTCTGTATTTATAGAAAAGTGGCACATTATTAAGATAATAGCCTGATTCCATATTTATGAAGTATCTGTTAAAATTATAAATATAGATACATGGAACGATGTGATTAATGCCAGGGAAAGCCACTTATAGGTTAAAAATGGGGGAAAAAAACTACAACTAGCTAGCACCTTTGATGAAATTAGCATTCTGTATTTGAGTTCCATTTGGGAAAAAAAATCTATTATTCTCCTTTAAAAACACAGTGTATTTTAAAGGGAAATGAGCATTTTTTCTTATTAATCAATAATATGAAGGCAAAAAATACAGTAAGTGTTTCATTATACTCTACATTGCAGATTAAATTACACTGGATCCATGATTTATTCCCCTTTGGGGAATAAAAGGCTAAAGTAAACTGTGGGTACAGATGTCAGTGATTTCAAATATCTACATTTTAGTTATCATAGTTCTGAAAATTTTATTATATTTACCATTTTGTAGAGAAACACCAAATAAACCCTATTTTATAGAGAAGGAATTTGACAAATGAAAAGAAATAAAGGCAAACCAACTTTTAAAAGACAGTAATTTAGAAATATGGAATGTAGAGTAATAAATTTGTAAGAATTTTTCTGCATTAGATATAAAATTATATAAGTTATGACTTTACATTAGTAAATATTTAAAAATTAGAAATTGAGAAATTTGCAAAAAAATCAATTTTTTACTTATGTTCAATAGATTGGGGTAACTTTGGAGTCTCTTGACTCTATTTTTTAAATAACTATATATAGCATGTATATATATTTAGTGTGTGTATACATATTGTGTGTAAGTGTGTATATTATGTGTATTGTGTTTTTTCTACTGAGTAGAAGTAGAGTGAGTTGGAAGTGAGTTTCTTTTTCTCAAAAAAATGAATAGAATTTTACTTCACTTAAACGCCTAGCTAGGGTTTGCCATATAGGCTTTTTGAATAAGGCAGACTGGGCTTCCATCAAATTCAATGGGTTGAGCTCCTGATAATTTTTTCTACTCAGTGATCATTTGTGAACGCATGCTACTTGTTCACCAGAAGAGCAAGAACCACTGAATCCCTGCAAGTTGACATCTTCTACATACAGAACTTTGAAAATTCAACAAAAGGAAGTTGAGATGAACTGAAACTTCACCATTAAATAAATTTTGAACAGTTACTCAAATGTATTTTTACAGGACAAGTACCAGTAACTATCAATCCCTAACTACTAGAGTATTAACAGAACATCTCTTAGTTTGGCATGTTCTGGGTAGTGTCTGTTGGGATTCTGGTTTGAACCCTTTTCATTTCTTTGCTTTGTTTAGTTGCATGTACTGATCTACTTGTGTGTCCTATGATATACACATCCTAAGCTAGTGATAACCCCTGTGTCAGAGCTGATATACTCACTGAAGAGTGCTTATGATAAAAAAAACTTTTTAGATTAAATTTTAAAAGGCTCACAGGCTTACAAAAAGTTGCAAATATAGTGCAAAGATAATTGTTTTTCCTGGAATCATTGAAGAATAATTTTTTGACCTATGCCCCTTTGCTCTTGAAACATTAGTGTGTATTTCCTATGAATAAGGACATTTTCTTACATAACCACAATACAACCATCAAAATCAGGAAATTAACATTGATGAATTACTACCATTTAATCTTCAGACCTCATTCAAAATTTTCCAGTTGTCCTCATAATGTCTTTTATAACAAAAGGATTCAACTTAGAATCTTGAGTTGGATTTCTTTTTTGTACCTCTTTAGTTCCCTTCATTTTGGAATCGTTTGTCAGTTTTAACTTTCATGGCCTTGATACTTTCAAAGATGACAGGCTGGTTATCTTGTGGAATATCTCTCAAATTGGGTTAGTCTAGTGTTTTCTCATGATTAGGAATGGATCATGCATCTTTGACAGAAAGAATCACAGAATGGTGCTATTCTGTATTTATTGCATCTTATCTAAGGGAGCATGATTTTGACAGACCCACTATTCATATTTATTTAGATCACTTGTTTAAAGCACTGCCTGCCAGCTTTCCCTACTTTAAAGTTACTCTTCTTCTTTTAGACAATAAGCATTTTATGGGTACTCTGAAGTGATGTAAAATAGCTTGTTTCTCATCAAATATTACGTTTATTATTTTCTTTTATTTCATTTGTTCATATATAATTGTTTGAACTCATGGTTTCCAAATTGGTTCAATGAGTTATAATTTGTTATAAGTGTTATTTATTTTAATGTTAAATTATCCCAGATTCGATCAGTGGCCATCCCTTCAAGCTGCCTTCCACATCCTTTTTGACGGTTTTAATCATTCTATGAACAGTTCCTTGATTTCCAGGACAAAAAGATATTCCAGAATAATCTTATACTTCCTTTGCCACAGCCCTGGACTCAACCCTTTCTCCAAAGATCCTTGGTCCTCGTAGTGCAGAATGCTATTTAGAAGCCAAGATCTGAGAGATAAATGTGTTTAGTACTACTGAGATGTGCTGCTCCCAAGTCTTCTCAGTGGACAAAGTTAGAGGTGTATGTATGTATATGTATTTATGGCTATGCATACATACTTAGACATAAACTTATGTGTCTCTTTCTCTCTGTCTCTATTTCTCTGCTATGCATTCATAAAGATACTTCCAATTCTAATAAAAAACCACTTATTCTAGCATCTTGATTTCAATACTTATGGTCTGTTTTCCAAACATGAGAAATCTGATCCCATTATCATTCATATATTTACTTTTTCTGGGATATGTAATAGGTTATTTATTATTAACAACCTGTTGGTTGATACTATAAATATAAAACCAATATATACCAGTAAAATATATATACTATAATGTAATATATATTTATATTATCTTATTGTAGTATTTATTATGTTGATATATTACATATGATTTTATCTATATATTTATATTGTTTATTATGATATAAATAATATATTATTACCTAATAATGCTATATTATTATGTAAATAATATGTTATACATAGCACAGAATAAATATAATATAGTAATTGTCACAAGTATCACAAGTATCAATTACTCTGTTTTCCTGCTCTAACTAATCAGGAACAAAAATATCAAAATGACTGCTCTTTTTTGAACAAAGCTTGATTTATCTTAATGAGTAACTTCCTCTGCTCGTTCTATCTATCACTGAAATAAAGCCTCTCATGGGGTTTCAACGGGATGGTTACTTGATGTTCACTACATACACACATTTAGAAATAGTCATAAAAAACATTGCTCACAGTTTGAATAGAAATTCAGAAAAAACATTTATATATATATTCTGTATCAAAGACTCACACTGACATAAGCCTAAGAGATTTCAGCTAGATTAACCACACAGATATACAAGAGTAATATCATCAGCTTACTTCAGTGTTGCTGCTTTGCTGTTTCTTGGGATGGAGTTCATATGAGGCAGGACAGATATTCAGTCATTAGGTAAGTTAGCTGATACAAGGAAGGCCATTCACATGTGGAAGATCAGTCGTGGCATACTTCATTTCACATAGGCAAAAACAAGTTAGTAAATGCTCACATAGGCACTACTTTCTCTAGAAAAATACTCATGTCATGGGAGACCTGTAGCAGAATCTCCAGAGTCTGAAGCTCCATCCTCAGATCTGCTCCAGGTCTCTGCTATGGGTGCTTTGTCTGAGAGGCATTTTGCTCCCTCTGACCACAGTGCAAACCACATTTGGGTCCCTGTCTTCTTTTTGAAAAAATGTGTACCTCTCTAATTATCTTTAGCAACCCCGACTTTAGTAGGAAAACCCTCAGAAATATGTTTTTTTAATTTATTAATTTATTTAATAAATCTTTATTAAGCATCTACTACTATGTGTTAGACACTGAGAATGGTGCTAAGGATATAAATGTGGACTGCCTGATACAGTTTCCATCTTCACAGTCTACTGAAGACTATAAACAATGAATGGGCTGAACCTAAATTATCCCAGATAGCTTTACCCTGTGAATACAAATGTAAATCACATTAGCATTAAATGATCAGATTTCCCACTGCCCCTGCAGACCCATCTTCCATTCCTGTCTACCCTGCTCTCTTCCCTGGAGGTTGACCCATACAGAATAAGTTGACAGTTTCCATTCCCACTGATTTCTGCTTCTCTTACACCCACACCTTTGTAAATACCACCTTTATAAATAACCCTCCATGTACTACCCTATTTGAGTGTGCCATCTGTTTTCTGTTGGGACCTTGACAATCATACAAGATAGCCCTTTCCTATGGGTCTCATAAGAAACCATCTCACATATCTTCAAGAACATATTCATGCCCCTCGGGCTAATATCCTCCTCCCAGCCTCCCTTTGGCATTTCTAGTGTCTGTTGTGTATTTGGAGCATCTGCTTTCTCCCACTAGCATCCTACCACTTCAGTAACCATCACTCCACCGAGACCATTCAAGACCTGCGAAACACTCCAGGCACCAAACCAGGATGCATGACGTTCGGTGAGGACTGACTCCCCCAGGAGGCACGGCACCTAGGGGCCCATAATACCATTAGGGGCCCAGGAACATCCTTTCTCTTTTTTAAATCAGAAGAAAAAAGTGAATTATTAGGTTAAAGAAAATGTTTTATTATTATGTAATATTGATATATTTGTCTTTATGTCAACATAGTCATATATATATTTCTTGACCTCTCTCTCTCTCTCTCTCTCTCTCTCTGTCTCTCTCTCTCTCAGTGTGTGTGTGTTGGGGGGTGGGGCATGAAAACAAAAGTGCCTAGAGCCCACAAAATCATAAAGCTACCTACCATGGTTTCAGTTCTCAAAACCTGTGTATGAATTCTGTGAGGGAACTGGGTGCTAATACCACCTTCTCATAATATCCTACTCGAAGTTTTACGCACCCTCATTTTCTCATTCTTTAGCAGAAAATCACTGTGTTCAACTCATACCTAAAGATATCTTACAGGGCTACCAATCATTTGTTCATCCAATTTACTCAGCCAAGTCTGAATGACTTTAGGCTCAGGCCAAAACCATGTCTACTACATAGAACCTGCAATATTGTACGAAAGGAGCTGGAAGATTGAATTTCACAAGTGTTCTGGGATCACCTAATGCAAAGTCTAGGAGAATGGGAAGGGCTGGCAGAGGCAGCATCCAAGTTTGAGACCTGTGATATGGGTAGACCATGGATTAGAGAGGACAGCTGAGGCAGAAGGAAGGGAGTGTCTAAAGGCCCTACAATGAGTGAGAGCAGGTGATTTGGGAGTGTGGAGTAGGAGGTAGAGGGAGTGGTGGGGTGGAATAGGTAGGGCCAACTCATAAAAGGCCTTAGAAAGAGTTTGTACATTAACTTGAGTGAAATTTGTGGAGCTAGGTAATTTTTCATTTTAGAAAGTCATCTCTGGACGCATTCTAGGAAAGCCAGAGAACCAGTAAAAATGGGGGAAGAGTGGGCATGGGGAGGGTCAACTCTGCGTTGCTGTAAGAGAATATAAGTTGATCGTCTAAACTCAGTAATGGTAGAAGAATTACCTGATATTTAGTATAGGAAATGAGCAGACATATGTTAATGAATTTTAAAACATTGAGTGAGAGGGGTATTTTAATTCCTCCCAGACTTATTAAGAGGTCTCTTAGAGACCCCAGAGAAGAAACAGGTTTAGAGGCTAGTAAAGCACAGAGTGGGGAGGAGGAGCACTTCATTTCACCCAGGCAATGATTTTCTACTGATAAGCATTAACTTCTTCAATAAATAGATATTTTGTGTACCTACTACATTCTAGGCAACCAGGATGTGATAAAGAATCAAGGAAGACAGGATTTATGCTATTTAGAACTTATGGTACAGTGAGAGATAAACCTTAATCAAATCTAAAACATCAACTACAGGTTATGCAAGATGGGTATATAGAGCTCTATGACAAAATACTACAGATGTGAAAATAAGTAATTCAGAATCAAAGCTGTTGTGTCTTTAAATTATTTTGAGCCTTAAAGAAATAGAATTACGAAAGTTGAGTCATGTGACAGGCAGCTATAACCTAGAGAGCGGTAACCTTAGTTCCTCTGATTATCGACTAGTGTTTTTTCTTTACCTACATTGTTTTGCACGACGTTGTGAAAGACTAATCGAAGCCAGAGAAGACTTCTTCTCTCTTAACTGTTGATCTTCATTGTACATTAACTTCCCTCTTACTTCCCTTATACCAAGACCCCGCAACTAATCATGTTGTCTAAGATGGAGTGTTAAATATACTCTATTAAATTGTTAAAAAAAAAAAAAAAAAAGAGAGAGAGAGTGAGAAAACAAGCTGTAACTAATCAAGTTGCTGTAATTCATAACCAGTCTTGTTTGGAAATGTGGTAATTCTGTTAAATTTCTTTGTTTTCTGCCTATACAAGCAAGACCTCAACTTTTCAGCTTCTGAGCACTGACCTCATTCCTTTGGAGTTTGTGTTACCCAGATGTGTATCTCAGCTTTGTGCTTCAATAATTTATTTTAAATTGGGTTCTAATTCTTCTGATGATTTCAGGTTGACCCAGGGGATTTGCAATAGTTAAAGATGCAATGGAAGATTTACTTAGTTCAGTAGTGGTTGAACTGACCAATGAAGACCATATATGTATTAGCAAGGCAAAGAGTGGGTAGGTCTTTCCAAACAGATGGAACATTTTGCATAAAGGTTTGGTGGAAAGATCGAATACAGTGCCTTCATGAAACTGTATGACAGCTACAATGTGGCAGGGGCTAGGGGAAAATATAAGACAAGATGAAGCTAGAAAGGTATACAGAAGCAAGAACACACAGAACCTTGGCTAGTTAGTGTATCCAAAGTCACAGTATACAGTACATAGTAAACTTTGTTCTGCAAGTTTGCCTTAAGCACTGGCAAGGGTGAGGATGAGCCATTTTGCATTTTTAGAACTTCCTCTGTCTTTGGGATAAAGACTAAACATATGAGGGTTGAAGAGTTGACAGTGGAGATCCATTAGTAGGCTATTGCAGAGGTCCAGGCAATGTGTTGATCCGATGGGTTCTTCCTGCCCACTGCATAGGCAAAATCAATTCACTGAGACCCTGGCATTGCAGTAGAGAAAGTTTTATTGACACAAAGCTGACCCACATAGAAGAACTGGAGTTATCACTCAAATCACTCTCCCTGGTGGTCAAAGGTTAGGGTTTTTATGGACAATTTGGTGGGGGCTAGGGCATGAGTGCTATTGACTGGTTGGAGATGAAATCAGAGGGATGTAGAAAATCATCCTCATGTGCAGAGTCAGCCTCTGGGTGGTGACACAGGACCAGTTGAGCCGTTAGTCATGGGTCCAGGCAGGGTCAGTCCAAAAAATATCTAAAAAAGCCAATCTTAGGTTCTACAATAGCAATGTTATCTATAGGAGCAATTGGGGAAGTCACAAATCTTGTGATCTCTGGCCACATGACTCCTGAGTAGTAAAGTATAATAGAAACTATGCCTACATCTTTGTAGAGCTCAGGCCCCTCCCATAATCCTACTGTTACAAACTTTGATTAGTCTTAACAAAAGTGGCTTTTGGTCCCTGAGCAAAGATGGGGTGAGTTTTAAGGAGGAACTATTATCACCCTTGCTTTCATGTTAAACTATCAACTAAATTCCCCCCCACCAAGTTAACTTAGTCTATGCCCCAGGAATGACCAAGGACAGCTTGGAGGTCAGAAGCAAGATAGAGTCAGCTATGTCAGATTTCTCTTCCTGTCATCATTTTACAAAGATGGTTTCAGCAAGAGGTGATAACAGCTTTAACTGTGATGGTGGTGGAGGTGGAGGAATGTTGACAGATTTGAGAGATCTTTAGGAAGCGAAATAAGCAGGACTTAGTGATGAATTGTTTCTGGGTGATGAGGGCCAGGAAGGTATCAGTGCTGATACCTGGAATTTATGGGACCAGCATGCACTGAGACAGGGAACGCTGGGAGGAGGCCTGATAGACATAGGTAGCAGTGGGAGGGTGGGAGACTGAGGAAGGTATGTCCCATCTTATGCAGATTGAGTTGGAAGTGACTTTTTGAATTACAGTAAATATCTCTATCTATTGTGCTGCTTATTATGTGCTAGTTATACAACACTTGTGACCTGGTACTCCATCAGAATATTGTTCCTTTGAGGACCTATTCCATGCTTTTCTCAGTCATAAGGGGGTGATTCATAACTTTTCAGATACTTGAAACTGTAGCTCTTGGTGACAAATAAAGTCAGCTTGCCTCCAGGGTACTTGCAATAATTTCACTCTATAAGAATAAGTGATAACCTCTTCCCTGCCCAGGGCCTGTATCCTAGCATTAGCTCAATTCATCTCTCATCCAGGATCTCTGAGGAACAAAGTCTTTTGTTACTCCAAAGGTAATGTGCCCTCTGTTCATGGAACTTACATTCAGCATTTATTAACACTTGGAGGGCTTCCCAAAGCACTTCTGATAAATTCCCCACCCTTTGTGATTTGGCCCTGCCTGTCCCTCCAGCCTCTCCACAATCTACTCCCCTCGCTCAATCGGTTTTAGCTGCTTGGACCTATTTCCAATTCCTTTCACAAGCTCATTCCTGCCTCGAGACCTTCACACAGGCTTTTTCTCACTCTTTTCTTGGCTACCCTCTCCTCATCCTTCAGATTCCAGCTTATATGCCACATTCTCAGAGATATCTTTCCTGCCACCCACACCCCCCATCTAAATTAGCTATTCTATCCATTCCTTATTCTCTTTCTTGTGCTCTGCTCTTTTCTATAAAAGTACATATCACAGACAGTAATTGTATATTCATTTGTGTTTGTCTAGTGTCTGTCTCCCCAACTTAATTATAATCTATATGACAGCAGAAGCCATGTCTGATATGTTCTTCAGTACTAACACTGTGTATATCAGTCATATCATGTTTATTCAGAAGATGAATGAATGAATGAAAACTATAGTGCTGGCTGGGCACGGTGGCTCACGCTTGTAATTTCAGCACTTTTGGAGGCTGAGGTGGGCGGATCATGAGGTCAGGAGATCGAGACCATCCTGGCTAACATGCTGAAACCCCATCTCTACTAAAAATACAAAAAGTTAGCCAGGCGTGGTGGCACACACCTGTAGTTCCAGCTACTTGGGAGGCTGAGGCAGGAGAATTGCTTGAACCCGGGAGGCAGAGGTTGCAGTGAGCTGACATTGTGCCACTGAAATCCAGCCTGGGCAACAGAGCGTGACTCCGTTTTTTTTTTTAAACAAAAAAAAAGAGAGAGAGAGAGAGAGAGAGAAAGGTATAGTGCTTCTTCTATGCAAGCACTAATCAAGACAGAAAGATGTGAGACAGAAAGATATGACCCCTATGCTGGATGTCCAGTAGGGAGAAGTAAATTTAGTCCTGATATAGCATGGCGGGTGCTCTTGTGGACATATATGTACGAAGTGGTAGTGAAGCATAGAATCTACACATCAACTTACCCTGTGAATAATGGGAAAGGCGCCATAAAAAGACAGTGTTTGATTTGGGTCTTTAAAGATAAAGAGTTTACTGGGAGGAGCAGGAGAGGAAGGGCAGGTAGACAGAGATTACAGTCTGCGCAAAGGTGAGAAGCTATGAAGGGCCATGATGCTTTTGGAGCAACAGTGAAATGTCTGGCCTGTCCAAACATAGGGTAGAAGGAAGGAGATAGAGATAAGCCTTGTAAGGGATGTTGGAACAGTTTGGAAAGCCCACGCTGTTTTGTTTAGGTTTCATCCAACAGGGAATGGCAAATCACTGGAGATTTGTAAGCCAGGGAATAAGGTGAGGCTTCTGTCTCAGTAAAAGGACTCTGGCAGTAAGTGTGTGTGTGGTGGTGGAAGAGGAAGAGGGGGGGCAGTTGGCAGGGAGAGGGTGTGATGCCTGAAGTCAGGGAAGAGGGAGAGGAATCAGTAGCCCACATGGGAGATGACACCGCTGACGTGGAGGCAGTGACAGTGGAGAAAGACAAAAGAGGATGGATTTTGAGGGATCTTTAGGAGTTGGACTATAATACTCTCTGAAGTCACTTTCAGCCGTGAAATTTGATGATCCCTTCATTAACTCTTTTTTGGCTTTAGAATTTGGACCAAATATATTAGTAAAATGTTTCTGTTTTTCTAAATATAAACTCAGATAACTTATCTCTATTAGATGAAAACCCAGCTGAACTATGCATTATACAGAAGATTTTATGGTTTCCCTGGGATGAGGTCAGAAATGTCATGAGAAAGCACTCTGACTGGGTCACTTGGGATAGGGTTGCGAAGTGGACAATTTACTCTGAGCCTCAGATCAAAGCATCCTCATAAACCTCTTCTGCTCTTTCCTCGTGACTTGGCTTTAGATGAATATGTGGCAAGAAAAAAAAAAAAAGTTCCACACTTAATTTGGGGCAGTAGGAGGAATGGACACTTCTATATTCCTTTGTTCATTGTAGCGAATGTGTATTTTTTACATATTAATTTAGTGGAGTTTAATAGCAAGCAATGGATGAATTTAGATGTAGTAGACTTATGAACTGCCAGAAGGCTAGGATGGAGGAGGAGGTAATATAAACTAAATGGTAACTTATATTAAGCCTGGATGAAATTGGGAACCACAAACAGAGGGCAGCTCTGAGGAATGTTTGAGGAAGTTAAGCAATCTTTGAGTGAAACGAAAGCGCATGAATTTGAGGAGACTATATAGATAAGTGATTATTAAGTCTTTGTGAAGTTCTTTCCTGATTGTCTTTGATGTATATCGTCGGGAGACACCAAAGATGGAAGAAATTCCTTCATTGTCCTAAGGGAGGGTCCTCCTGTCAAATGGCAGCCAGAAGACAAGAAGAGGGAGAGTGTGACTAGCCACACTGTAACCATTCAGTGGCTGCAAGGAAAATTTCTTTATCCTTGCCAATGTGGTATTTTTCTTTTGGCAGTGAAAAATCGTGGAAAAAAATATGCAAAGCCACAACAAGCAATTTGAAAAAGTTGGGGGAAGGGGATTATTCGCATGCTTTAAATAGTAATTTGTTGATTTATTTCACTCTCAGGAGAAGAAACATTTCCAAGAATAGTTTCCCTTATTTCCAGAAAAGCCTTTATATATACTTCAAGTGTCTTAGGGACCTTATCTTACACCCCCAACACAAACATTGTATTAAAAATAGTTTCAAAACTATTTCGCTAGTTCAAGTTTGTAGCACATGATCCTTGCTTAACATTCCTCAGTTTTCTGCAATGGTTTTAACTAAAATAGATACAAAGTAACAGATTAATTGTGTTACTGAGAGTCTGACCTCAGCATCATGGCCTTCTGAATAATTTTAACCTAGGCCATATGTCCAAGTTCCTTCAGCTAATTAATTATTAGCTACTCATTGCTAGCAGTTTCTACACTTGATTCTAGTGCCAGCTCCCCTGGGCTGAATCATTTAACATGAACATCTTAGTCTTCCTCATCCATGAAACAGAATTTATATTATAGCCCTCTGTATAATTTATAAGGTAACTAAAACAAAATGTGGTTTTCTTTTTTCTTTTCTCTTTTTAGACAGCATCTCTCTCTGTAACCAGGCTGGGGTGCAATGGTGTGATCTCAGCTCACTGCAACCTCTGCCTCCTGGGTTCAAGAGATTCTCCTGTCTCAGCCTCCCAGGTAGCTGGGACTACAGGTGTGCACCACCATGCCCAGCTAATTTTTGTATTTTTAGTAGAGACGGAGTTTTACCATGTTGGCCAGGATGGTCGATCTCTTGACCTCATGATCCACCCACCTTGGCCTCCCAAAGTGCTGGGATGTGTGTGTGTGTGTGTGTGTGTGTATGAATGCGTGTGTGTGTGTGAGATGATTGGCTACAAAGTATTTTTAAGATGGCCAGTTGATTCTTTTCCTAAAGTCATGCTCCTAGACCTACACTATTAACTGAACATTTTATGAATTATCTATTACACAAACAATCTAAGTGCATCTATTATACTTTCCAAAAAAAATCATGTCTTTGCAATAATGAAGTTGAAATTCAAATCTTCTCATCCTTTTGGGAGCTGTTGAGGTCACTGTTCCTAACACAGCATCATAATTAAGAACAAATCTTCACTGCTTAGTTCTGTGACATTAGGCAGTTTATAACCTCCCTGTGTCTTATTTTCTTCGTTTAAAAAGTGGGGATAATCATAGTACCTTCTTCGTTGTGTGGTTATTACTTACTGATTAGTGGATATTTTTGGGAAGAGGAGTCAAGAATGATTTCCAGTTTCTGGACAAGGATGACTAGGAGTATGAGGTGCCATCAACTGAAATAGGGACTATAAGGGTAAGAGCAGATATAAAAGTAAGATCACAGTTAAAATGTGCTCATTTGAGATGCCTGCCAATTCCATCAGACATCAAAGATGTTCAATGTGGATTTGAAAATAAGCTTAAGACTTTATGGGTTTTGGAGATCATTTTCACGGAATAATGTATTGAACAGCTCAGGGAACTTTGAGCTATTAAAGGTAGACTTTAATGTAGTCCAACGTCTTAGTTTGACAGTTGAGGAAACAATTATTTAGGTTACACTATTTGTGATATAGTAATGTATTTATTTCTTCTTGAATCTGCGACTCACAGTAATGAATAGTATTTGGCAAAAGTGACACTGTGCTACTTCCAGGCCTAAGCTTTAAGATGACCTGGAAACTTCTGCTTTTGTGCTCTTGGAATCCCTTAACCCCATTTAGAGGTCTGGCTATGCTGTAGAAGAGACCAAATGAAGCTGTCACAAAGAGAGGGAGTGGTTATGACACATTGCAGGGAGAGACAGCATCCAGCTGACCCAGTGTCCCAACCCCAGGTGACCCCCCTGATACACGCAGCACATAGATTATCACCCTCCAGACCGGGCTGAGCTAAATGTTGCCAATCCACAGAATCATAAGAAATTTAATTTTTTTTTTTTTTTTTTTTTTTTTTTTGAGACAGAGTCTCGCTCTGTCACCCAGGCTGGAGTGCAGTGGCCGGATCTCCGCTCACTGCAAGCTCCGCCTCCCGGGTTCACGCCATTCTCCTGCCTCAGCCTCCTGAGTAGCTGGGACTACAGGCGCCCGCCACCTCGCCCGGCTAGTTTTTTGTATTTTTTAGTAGAGACGGGTTTTCACCGGGTTAGCCAGGATGGTCTCGATCTCCTGACCTCGTGATCCGCCCGTCTCGGCCTCCCAAAGTGCTGGGATTACAGGCTTGAGCCACCGCGCCCGGCCAAGAAATTTAATTTTTTAAAGTCATTAAGATTAAGGGTAATTTGTTACATAGCATTAGTTAATCAAAACAGTGGAGGAATCGGGACAAAAATCCATGTCTTCTGAGCTCTAGAACGTAGGTCATCTCGGGCAAGGAACTCATACTGTTTATTCTTTAATAAAAACTTAATAAAGAATGCAGAATGAATAACTGTACTTATTTGACCTGTTTTCTCAACTGCACAATTTGTATAATAAATAACTTATTGACTAGAATATACTCTATATCCTGGATTTAATGACTGCTGTCATTTAACCATGAGATGGATCCAGCAGTCACCCATCCATCCATCTGTCCATCCATTCATCCATCCATCCATATCCATTTCACCTATATATTATCTACCCATTTCTATTTTTTTGGCCTTCTATTTTTTGGCCAACGAACTAGACTGCAATTCTATATCAAATGTCTGTTTTACTCTGTGGCTTTCTGGCCCATGAGTAAGTATAGGAGAGCTGAGATGGAAAAAGCAAAGTTTTGCCATTATTACCTTAATTTTAAGTCTTTACAATTTTCATAAGGGGAATATCAATGGCACCAATGTTACTTTCACTGCTGAGTGTCTAAAACTTTTATTGAATTTTAACTGTTCAAGAAACATGGTTGCTTGAGAAAAATCACCAGAATTTCAAGACAATAGTCAAATCTTCTGAAAATAAACTACTATTCAAGTAAGTGGAGTTCAGATAATGACAACATGTCATCTCCCAGGGAGACAATGTTTATGTGGCATGCATCTTGGAGGTAAATCATTTTTCCCTTTTTATTTTATGTCATTTTTCAATATACAGTCCTATATGTTTGGGGGTTCAGCATTAGATATTACAGTAAGGCAGCAGGGATCTTATTCATTTCTATATTAGAATTATATTTGTTTGGGAACTGCGCAGGAGTCGGTCTCATGGCATCTGACAGCTTGACAAGGCTTGTTGCCATGGAAAACGTTGGTGATGTTATATAAATATATTCCTAGGTCATGAATTGCCATGTATTTTTTGGACATTGATGCTAAGGGGGAAATGACTAAACATGTTTTTTAGGAAGGAAGAATAACATAGTAAACAAACAATAATAACAAATAATAAATATATGTGTATTGAGTAAACTGGTGCTCTGTTTTCTTAAGCATTAGACTTGTGTGCTAACAAGCCTTTTAGCTATAAAAGTTCACTTATTGCAAAGGCTTTTTCCCCCCTAAAATATTCTTATTACCAGTCATTTTGCAATATTAATGGTTCCACTATTAATAGACTGAGAGACAAGGGAGCTATTATCCTTGCTCTCTATCTGTTATTCTATTAAGTAAGACTGCCAACCTCTGACTGTTAGCAGCTCTATAATGAACCATGTGCTGGAGCCACGGGGTATATCCTAAGTAAAAGTTTTCCTCACATGTTGTTTTTGGTGCATACTATGACTAGACAGGAAAAAGGTACAACAACAAGATGCAAGGGGAGACACTCCATTCAGGTTAGGATCTAAAATAGTCATTTTCTTTGGATTTGATGAGAGATGAAGAAGTGTTGGGGAAATGATGTGGAAAGTCATGGGTGAATTTCTCTGTAATTTGTCCCCCTCTTATGACTGATGCCCTTTGTGAGAGCTCCAATGGTACCTACAATCTGACATATACAAGCCTGTTATCCATTCTTGCTTTCTCTAACACACTATCATTTATTCAACCTATAAAGAGACCTGCCAGATTCTTATGCTTGGGCAAACACTATCTTAGGAGTCAGTGTTAGCTTCCTGTGTTGGGATGCTGCCTTCACTATTACCACTGTGGTCTCTGCTGTTGTTCACCGTCTGAGTCAATAACGGATGTTACACATACCACCTCTTCATGCCAAAACAGAGAGTGTGCATGACCCTGACTAGTAAGAAATCCATCTTTTTCTAAGTGAATGAAAAGTGGCTTTTTACCACAGAGTCTAGATCTGTTGAGTTATAATCTATTGTGAGATAAGCCACAAAGGGTTTTCACTAAACTGAAGTACATACATTTGCAAATTATGTACTTTTTAAAATGAATTTACAGAAATCCAGTTTATTCTTTAATAATACCACTTGTATTCACTTGAATTATGCTGGGTTTTCTTGAATGGGAAGAAATATCCAGCTATCAATTACCCTGGATTTTGTGCCACATATGAAGATAGTGCTGCAGTAGGCAACGTCATCTCATGTGTAGAAAGAAATATAAACAAGCATAGAGGGCATAGTGATAGAGAAAAATGATCTTATTTTATTTTTTGTTTGATTTTTATCATTGCAGATTACTTTTACAAACTTCATCTCCTTTGTTTCTCTCCCAAATCCTGCACGGTGTGTAGATAAGTAACATTTTACCCATTTTACAACAGGAAAATGGAGATTTAGTAATTTGCTCAAGTCACACATCTTTAAAGTGACAGAGGTATGCTTCCCACTAAATAGTGGAATCTTGCTAGCAATGTATATAGGTCTTAATACAGAGAGAATTTGCTTTGACATGCTTTCTCTATGCTCAGCTAGGACTCATTTTCATTAAGAAATTCTCAAGCAAGGATGGAGCCAGGAGAGGAATAACTGGGTGGAAACTAACTTCTCCATGGCTTCTTTGGCTGCATTGCCTACTGTGGAAATTGATCCAGGTAGAAGGTTGCCTATTTTGGCAACCTTTGCCCACTGCGGAGGTTGATCTCTTTGGGTGAGATGTCCTGTTGTTTTTCTCTCTACATGCTTGAAGCTTTCATTGCGCTGGAAAATAAAGAGACAGAAATAGGAGGGATTTGATGACTTTCAAACTAAGGAAAGCAACTCATTTTCTTTTAAACACAGCCCTCTGACTAATTTTGCTGTAATTTATCCTAGTAATTTTGTCTGCACGAAAATGAAGCAGAAGTAACTTTTGCTTGAATTACCTCTGTTCTCTAATTTACCTCACAGATATAAATGTAAACCATGAGGAAGTAAAAAAGTAAGTCCACATATACAAGTAAATTTGAATTTTTTTTCAAATTTTTTTACCTCATTTAACATTAATGTTCTTATTTTCTCATTTTGAAAAATAAAAGATGTATTTTAATTTTAAAAATAGAGCTCCAGTTTATGTTTTTAGAGAGACTCAAGTATTTAGAGAGACCTCTCAAGGTTTTAGAGAGACCTTAACTTTTGTGCATAAGAATGGTGATAAATTATAATAAAATCTGAACTTAAAATGTGATTAAACATGTTCAGTCATTCTATTTCATATATTACAATTCTTCTGATATTCTGTTTCCCTTTTCTTTAAAAATACAAACAAACCAAATGCAGTCATTAATTAAGCATATTCCAAGCATTTTCAAATAAGTAGCTTCATTTATTCTAGAGAGCTAATTATTAGGTAGTGAATAGGACTAAGTATAAATAAACTAGCTCATCTTCTTTCAAGCATATGGTGGGTTTGTGTTTCCCCACCCCTTTGACATTAGATACAACCATGTGACTTGCTTTAACTAATGAAGTCTGAGTAGAAGGACATATGTCACTTCCAGACAGGAACACTTAATCACCAAGCAACTTTTCTTCTCCTGCAGCAATCATGAAAGCATGGGAATATACCATCTGTAAGTCTGGCTCCTTAAGTGACTGCCATAAAGAATCATTAGGTTTTAGAAATTATTTGTTACTGCAACATAGCCTACCCAATCTTGACTGATACAGCTCTTTAAAGATGAGGAAACAAAGACTGAGAGAAATGAAGTGACTCGTTCAAAATGACATAATAGAGTTGTAAACCAAGTTTTCTGGTTCTTCTATCCTGGATTTGCAAACTCAATCCAGGATAATTGGGTTCCCCAAGAACCTCAAAATTAAGCAAAATCTGATTTAATGCACATGTGTTATATATGTTCACATACAAAATAATTGATTCTTTTGATTGAATTGAAAGAACGTATTAATTAAAAGAATAATCAGGTTGGGTATTAAAATGAGCAAAGACTTAATCTACTAATAGAAGTCATTTCATATATAAACAAAATTGCAGTGTTGAAGCTTTCTAAATATCTGGAACAGTGAGCTCTCTGGATTACTTAAACCTGCTAGATTGTTTATTCAGTCACTAGATGACTCCAAATAGGAACCTACACCTAAATACTTACTATAAGAGATTGGGAAGGGAAAAGCAGCCAAGACAGTTCTTAGCATATCCTGTGACTACATGAGACTTCTAACATAATTGTAAGAAGCTTAGAAAATTCACTTGCCATTTACACTAATACCCTTAGATCCCTGTCATCTGGACATACTGATCTATGTTCAAGTGAAAATGTACTTCGCAAACAGGCTTTCAGTTGAAATATATTTTTGCAAGATTTCATGACTTGGCAGCCCAATTTCTTTTTTTATGCTAAAGAGATTTTTTTAAATGAGTTTAATATCTTGGCCACTTCAAAGTCACACAAATTTCACACTCAGTTTTCACTTTGTGCTCGCTGTTACTGGTGGTATTTTAATATCCCTTGTTTAACTATTTTTTATGTCATTTGCTTTTTGTTGTTTTTGGCAGACTGTGTCCCATTTCCTTTAAGCTTTAACCAATGCCAATTACTTTATATCTTTACCTGATGTTTTGCTCACTTCCTCTATAAGCTAATCTTTCAGGATTTATGGGATATATATGATTTCTTATTCAAAATAGTCTTAGGAGCAACAGAACTCAAATTCCACAGGAAACAGGAAACATTTTTTATAATATCCATTATATGTTTAAGTAGCAGAGTGGTCATAGCTCACTTAAATCTTCAATTCCTCAGTTTCTCCACCTACTAAATATGGATTACTGCCATCTTCTTCATTTAAACTCAAGGACTATTTTGGAAGAAAATGAAGTTGTGTTTCTAAATCTCTTCTAGTCTTATAAAAAGAACCATATATACTTAAGACATATGAATCAGACCTGTGCACATTTGGGACAATGACATTTTAAACAATGATGCTGTCACATTTGGAATGAGCTATCATGTTCAAAGTTCAATGGA
Organism: Rhinopithecus bieti; assembly: GCF_001698545.2. Classification (NCBI taxonomy): domain Eukaryota; kingdom Metazoa; phylum Chordata; class Mammalia; order Primates; family Cercopithecidae; genus Rhinopithecus; species Rhinopithecus bieti. The sequence goes on along the minus strand of NW_016809834.1, from coordinate 3,552,616 downwards.
GCTTTCAAATATTAAGGGAAATCACAAGTTGATTTCACATATGACCTATATCATTTTAGACATTATGTCTTAAAAACCAGATATTCTAATTTTAAAAAATCAGAGCCAAAAAACAAACTTGATTATCTGGTTTAAGTATCAGATTATTTGCCATTTCTGGAAATATTCTTGACATTAATAAAATAGCTCACAGCTCTTCCTATGCTTACTGTATTTCAGTTTCCATTCAGGTGTTTATTACTTTATTTCATTTATTGCGCTGTCTCTCACAACAACCATATGAACTTGGCACTATACTTATCATCTTCATTTTACGCATTAAGAAACAAAGCCATAAGAAGTTCATCAACTGGTTCAAGGTTACAGAGCTAGTAATCGGCAGAGGTCAGATATGAATCCAGGAAGCTTAATTCCAGACCCACATCTATAACTGCTGCCACACACATTTGTCATTATTGGTGAAATCATAATGGGAAACTTACGTAAAGATTCTAGATTACTGGACAAAATCTAAGGCACTATGGAAGGTTTTTGACTTCAGAAGTTTCATCAATAGTATCCCTCCAGAGTAGAGAACTGAGGAAGTACTTAAATTGGATCAGAGAGAAAAGGATTATCATAATGTTGGGAAATCCCTGAATGACATCAAATGATGTAGTTGAAACTGGATGTGTTTAGTCTCATGAAGAGATTAGAAAAAATATTACAGTTGGGTTAAAACACTTTAAAAGCTATCCTGTGATAAAGAAAGGAGGCTGACTCTGGATTGATCCAAAGACACAAATAAGGGCTTTTAGTAAAAGTTACAGTGTGGAGACAGATTTGGAATTAGTCTGTTGATCAACCATTTATATGAACACCTTAACATGGGTAGCTTCTCTGGAGTGCTGTTCACAAACAGGGTACTAGATAAAAACCTATTATCTGAAGTCTTGTCTGTAATCCCAGCACTTTGGGAGGCAAAGGCAGGAGGATTTCTTGAGCTCAGGAGTTAGAGACCAGCCTGGGCAACACAGGGAGGCCCCATGTCTACTAAAAGTTAAAAAGAAAAATAGCCAGGTGTGGTAGTGCACACTCGTAAAATCTCAGCTACTCAGGGGGCTGAGAAGGGATGATCTCTTGAGCCTGGGAGATCCAGGCTGCAGTGAACCGAGACCATTCCACTACACTGCAGCCTGGGTAACAGAACAAGATCCTGTCTCTAAAAAAAAAAAAAAGTACAAAAAATAAATAAATAAGAAGTCTCTCTGATTTATTTTGGATGGAAAATAGTGTCTTTATTGGTTGTTGGGGGCAACTTTAAAAGGAATCAGTGTAACACTGGCAATGGGAAGAAGACAGAGCTCCTGGAGTTTATCAGGGAGATTTCCATAGAGCTCAGTCCATCGAGCACCCTTAGCATGTGCACTAGCAAGAGTGCTCAGTGAACTGTCACTCCCTCTAATTCAAGTAATATTGTTGGAGGTGTTCTCAATTACAATGTATGAGGAATTTTGACTAATGGCTTACAATAAGAGAGTACATGTCAGCCCATATCTGTCTATTTCATTGAAGCAAACAGGCATAACCTACTTTGGACACCTATATCTGTATCTGTGTTTTCTTCTCCCCAATCCCCCAATTGTCTAATCATCTGAAAATGTGAAGTGCTTAGGCTGGGAAACCTATTCAGTCAAGGATTCTGTGTTCGCAGTTGAATTCCCAGCACTAGCACAGAACCCTGCATCTAACAGGACCTCAATAAATAATTGCTGAATGGATCACAGTAAATGCAATAGGTAGTCATTCCTAGGAATTATGTAAAAACGTTCAGCCAGAATGAATTGAGTTTATTAAAGTTTCAGGACCTCTGGAAGTGTTTTTAATCTTTCTTGTCATTTTATGTTTTGACTCCAGAGACTTGAGTTCCAAACTTAAGGAAATTGAAGATAAGTGGTCTAGAGAGTGCCAGTTAAAACAGCAGAGCTACCCATCATTCTCAAGAGTTTCTCTTTTACTGTCAGACCTGAACTTAGCTGTTTTTCCAGAAAGTCCTAATTTCATAAAAGGAGGCTTGCCCGGCAACTTAAACAGATTACGGCAATGCTAGTGAACAGACTTCTGGATTTAACAGCTTTCTAAAAAATTAAGAACACAGAACCAGACAGCCTGCAGGATATCACTGCAAAAACTTTCATTATATCTAAACAATTGACTGTCAATGCCAATAACAGATTCCTTCTGGGTTCCATTCTTTCCCAACCAAAAGGAAACCATTTATTCACACTGTAATGTGTCCTTCATGTGAAACATTCTAAGTTGTATAATGTCTTGCAGATGATGTTGTTGAGAAAGGCTTCTGACCCTGGAACAACTCCTGACCAACTTGGGTTATTCTGCATTTATTCTGTTGCTTTCTCACAACACTCAATGTGTTCCTAGCCTCTGAATAAAGGATGCATACAATAGAATCAAGCCAAGTGCAGTAAAGGGAAGTGAAAGGCTACAATTGGTAGCAAAACTACTAATGGTGTGACTGGCTTGTTTTCAGGATGTTCTCTTCTTACTTTCTTTCCTCTATGATTTTGAACATGGTAAGTTTTAGAAAATGAATTATGTGTCTTATTCATATGAAAGCAGGGTAACTAAAACAAAAGTAGAATATGCTTTAACTCATACTATTTCTGCCTTGAGTGTTACAAATAAGAAAATGCTAAAAAATGACCCCAATGCTTTAAATACTACCACGTATACAGTTACATCAGTTGCAAACTGACCACTAAATGGTGATGTCCTTGCTGTGGGAACATTCAAGACTGGGGAGCAGTCATTCTAGCAATGCTGCATGCTTGCACCACTACATTAAAAACGGAAAGAAAAATTTGAGTGAAGGAACTAGGTCGGTTTAGACCTCCTATGATCTACCTCCCATACTGTGAAAGGGACAGAATGTCCCCATTAAACATGGAGACTCTTCATTTCCTTGAAGATAAACAGATTAATCAGTCAACAACTAATTATCAAACTATCAGACACATAAACGCACAGCACTATACTAAATCTAGGCAAGCCATGCAAAGATAAATGCCTTCATTTGCCTTAAAATTAACCCCAAGGCTCTAATAATGTAATTTTACAGAATACATAAACCCAAATCAGTGATTGATTTTCAGGCATGTGAATTTGAAAGCTTTGATTGAAAATGTTCTAAACATTTTTAATCCCTTTTCCTTTTACCCATAACAGTAAAACTGAAAATAAGCACTTACACAACCTGGCCAAATATTTAGATAAAGAATGAGTTCGTAACCAGCAATATCTTAAAATGTGTTTGAGTTATTCTATATGCTATTTAAATAGTTAAACTGTCAGCCTGGGATTTTGTATATATTCCTCATTAGGTTGCCTCAAAGACCCCAGGGTAGGTATATCTGCATTTTAAAATTTTGTATTTTTCCATGGTTTATATATCCCATAAAATGCCTTGAGAATTTTATGAGGGATGTTACATTAATATGTGTTATTATAAATATGATTTAAATATCTAAAGCATTGCAGAGTGATTACTGTTCAATAAGGCAGTGTGCATAAAAAGGTTATCTCCACACTGTGCTTAGGTTTCTACAGTATAATATAATGAATTGTTCAATATAGTTTGCATGCTATTTGTCTCTGTTTCTTCCTAGGCTCTAGGGAAGCTGATGTGCAACCCTCTAACAAGGCGATCATAAATTGCAGAACAATAAACAGCCCTGGAGATTTTTAGATAGTATGTGGTTAGCATGCAATCCATCTTGGGAAACTTGATTTAATACCTCAAAGGAGCATCTCTGACAATGCTCAACATTGTTTTAAACTGCTGCTAAATCAATTAGTGCATTGGAGAATCCTAATGTCTCTGCCTCTCTCATCGCCCATCCCAAGAATTCTGGCTGGTTATTTTGTAGAGAAAAAGATTTAGGGAACCACTGCATGGATGCACTTGGGTTCCCTGGAAAACATTAGAGATAATCCTGCATGAAAGGAGGGGTAAGCCAACCTCCCAACCTCTTTAAATCATCAAGATCGATGTGGGCGTCACCTTCAAAATTCATTTCAATTTTTCTGAATTACCACAACTATAGCCAAGAAGGATAAATTACATAAAAGGTAACTATTATTCTAAAATCAGGACTATGAGGTTAAGTACAAAACAAAAAGTCTTAAGAGACAAGTTTGTTTGCTTTATTTATGCATTTCCTTTCCTGTTGAAGACATGTGTAGATATTATCTAATCCTCCCATATTTATTAACATGTAACTTAAAACAAAAGTTAAAACCAGCAGTAGACAAACCTTTCCTAATAGAAAGAGGTATCAACAATTTCTTAGCTTGTGATAGATTATTCAATCCTTTTCTAACTGCACTAAGTTGCAATCATTAACATAACAATTGTTATGTGAGGAGAAAGAGCATGACTTCTCTCCAAATTTCACAATATGCCCTCCTTTCCTTGTATTTTTCCTCATTAATTTATTGAAGACAGTTCTCAGGCAATTCCCTGTCATTTCTTGTTACAGTGCAATAGTCTTGCTTTTCCAAGACTCACAGAGCCAGGTAGTTCCTGCTTCCTGCAGGGTTAAATCACAGACTGGGTGGAAGTGAAGCCTCCCTGCCGCATCCTTCTACCATACTACAGTTCTTTCCTTTTAGGACAAGTTCACTCAACTTATGGAACCGGGACCAGCTGACTGAATTAAGAAACAAAGCTAAATGAAAATGAAGCTAAATGAAACAGAGAAGCTAATTAGTCAAACTAATTGAGTTTGCTTTTTTTTTTTAAGCAATGCTAAGTAATTTTTTTACCTGATTTTTAAAAAATGGGTAGCCTTTTTTGGTGATGTATAAACACAACCAATGTTTTCCTCAACCGAAGGTTAGTTTCCATTGGCAAACAAAAAAATTCATAATTTTAAGCCTCTATTATTTCCTTCAAAGATGCATAGGGTATGATTTTTCTGGAAGTAATTTAAAGTTCATATTAACTCCCATATGAAATAAGAAGCCCTACCATATTAGCTTCTATATGTAATGGGAAGCCAAAGAGTAAAGCCTTCACACCTGCCCTCCAAATAATTGAATGAATATTTAAATAGCCTGATTCATAATTTTGAGTCAGGATGAAGCTCATTTTTCTAATCCATAAGTGCTATGGACAATGTTATATTTCAGTTTCTTTATAATGTTATTTCCAAACAAAGTAAGACACAATTGAATAATTTCTCAATTACTTACATCTCTTGCTTCATTCTCTTGTTCCTTTTTGGGGTCATTAGTATGTTTGAATAATAAATTACAGTATAAATGAATATAATTGTTCCTGTGTTTTGAAAATTTATTTCTCTCATATGCATATTTATCTCATTTGCATATTTGTTTGGTTCCCACTGCAATGCTAATGATGAGGTTCAGGACATACTACCCCAATATATGGCACCTTGGCATTTGGGAAAGTAGCAGAAGTAATAAGATCACTCTTACTTTCCCTTCACTCCTCTTCCCTAAGGCAAGGTTGTAAGACCCTAACTCAGAGTTGCCTTTCCTATGGAGGAAAAGAACATCCTTATCTCAGAAGACACAAGGACACAGGAAAGAATCTGAACAAACAAGGTTTTCTAAGTTACCCCCAGTTAATTACTGTTAGATTATACTTTTTAAAAATCCATTCATACTTCTCAATGCCTGTCCACTCCATCAAACTCAGTATAAAAGGATCCAGGTTTACCTGTTTCTTTGGGTCTTCATTTCTAAAGGCTCTTTTGTCACATAAACCATATTACATAAATGTGTCTGCTTTTCTCTTGTTAATCTGTCTCTTGTTAAAGGGGCCTCAGGTATGAACCTACTGAAGCGTGAGAAAAAGAAGTCTTTTCCTCCCCTATACCATAATGAAATTTGGCAAATATTATTCTCATTTTATGTAACTAATAATGAAGGCACTAAGTGGAAACACGTCCAAAAAAATGGGGGGAAAGCCAATGCCAAAATCAGGCAATTTAAATATTTTAATAACTTTTGTAGTGTTTTGACTGGAAAAGAGACTTACGGTAAAAATTAAAAGAATGTTTTGATATTAGGTGTCATGTAAAAATTGTTCAAGAGTTCTTTCTCACACTTTCTCTCTTTGTCTTCTTAGGTATCAATGAAACTTTGCCTAAGTCCATAGTGGTGCTAGCCAAATGCAGCTGTATTTAGTTTAGCAGTCCTTAATATAAGAAGGGATTCTGATCACAGAATTGGTGTCTGTAAATCCTATTCACATATCATCTTTGATGGAACCTAAATAACATTTTCCTTACGGTCAAACTTTACAGTGATTTCAAAATCTAACAGAACTTGTCGCATAGCAGGGGCTCAATAGTAAGTGTTTCATTGGTTATTATAGAAACCACTCTTGCTCAAAACATGAACTCCCAAGATATACAGGGGAAATGACATGGCACAGCTTCCTTCCTGTCATTTCTTTTTTTCAGTGATCCTACCCAATTGTCTTTTCTACAATTTTCTCCTTTCACCTCATTCAGATGTTTCTGTATCACATTCTGCTTGTGTTTTTAGGTAATCAGAGGCATATGGCTCAGTTTGAAGGTGATTCTGGTTTACCATTATTATTATTTCCTTAAGCTGTTGGCTACCATATTACTGTTTCTTTTCTTGTTATTGTCTTTATCAGAAAGTAAAAACAGAAAGACATTGAACTATAATCAGTGCAGTTTGTGAATTTCTAAAGAGCCCTCCCCAAAAGAGTGGTTGAAAGATATATTCTATTCATTGGAACAATCCACACTTAATATAGAAATAACAAAATGCTCTAATACAAAGTAGAGTATTATATTAAACATTGTAAAAGATATATTACTTCAATGTAAGTAGCTGTGCCAAGGAGAAGAGAGAAAATTAGTTCTCTGGGAGAATCTAGGAAGGCTTTAAAAGAGAGGCAGCTTTTGAGTTTGGTATTGAATGATGGTATTAGGTTGAGGCAGAACTTGAATACAAAGCAAAGACATTTGCTTTTCTTCCATAAAGGAAAAGAGTCATCATTTTTAAGGGCAGAGAATGACAAGATCCAAAACCTTGATTCATAATTTTTAGGTTATTCTTTGATTACTTTTTTTTTTTTTTTTCCTTTTGAGATGGAGTTTTGCTCTTGTTGCCCAGGCTGGAGTACAATGGCGCAATCTCAGCTCGCTGCAACCTCCACCTCCTGGGTTCAAACGATTCTCCCACCTCAGCCTCCTGAGTAGCTAGGGTTACAGGCGTCTGCCATGACACCCCACAAATTTTTGTATTTTTAGTAGAGATGGGGTTTCACCATGTTGCCCAGGCTGGTCTCAAACTCCTGACTTCATTTGATCCACCCACCTTGGCCTCCCAAAATGATAGGATTATAGGCGTGAGCTACCACGCCAGGGCAATTACTTTCTGTTTTAAAACTTCCTCCAACAATTTGATATTTAGATTATGATCTCTTATAATCTCATAACAGACAATTTTGGATTCCTTGACTTATCTTTCAAGTAAAAACTAGAACTTAAAAGTCAAAGTTACTTAAAGATGCTTTAAAAAAGCAATGTCATCAAAACACATTTGATATTAATCATATTTACTTTAAATAAATGATATTTTTAGGAGGGGCACGGTGGCTTACGCCTGTAATCCCAGCACTTTGGGAGGCCTAGGTGGGTGGATCATGAGGTCAGGAGATCGAGGCCATCCTGGCTAACACGGTGAAACCCTGTCTCTACTAAAAATACAAAAAATCAGCCGGGTGTGGTGGCACATGCCTGTAGTCTCAGCTACTCGGGAGGCTGAGGCAGGAGAATTGCTTTAATCCAGGAGGAGGAGGTTGCAGTGAGCCGAGATTGAGCCACTGCACTCCAGCCTGGGTAACAGAGCAAGATTCCATCTCAAAATAAATAAAATGATATTTTAAATTAAGTTATCTTCATCTACCCCTACACAGAGACCCTTCAACAATTTAAATGTCCTTTGCAGGTACTTAACACTCTCCTCAAGAAGAATTCTGCTAATTATTTTATTCTTACCAGAAATATTTTCTTAGTATATATTAGGTTCCACATACTGTACTGGTAGTGGAGGATCAAATATAGAACATGCATGACTTCTGCCTCCATTGATTATAATTCTCAAATGAAATTGTTCCCAAAATGAAAATTCTCAAAGGCAAGAAACATGTCTCATGCATCTGTATACCCCAAATAATTCTGAGTACTGGCAAGTTACATAACTTCTCTCAGTCTCATGTTGATTTCATGGGGTTATTTTGAGGATTAAATGAGTTAGTATATCTAAACTCATAACAAACACTATTTATTGTACAAAGTAGGTGTTTTATTGATATTTAGTGAATGCATGACTGATCGATTAGAAGCCTTTCTGCTTTGCACTTTTCAGATTGATAATTAACTTTTTATTGAATTTCTTTTATAATAAAAGCAATTTTGTAATCTCACATTTTATTGACACTGAAATGTGGATTTGTTACAGTCATTGCATGTTGACTTGGCTTGAAAGTAGTAATGTTGACTTCATAAAATAATACTTTGAGGCTTTATCTCTACATGCCACTTTTATACTCCAGCAAGAAAATAACGATAAGTTACATTGCAGTAAAGGTGACTGTCTCTTCTATTTTTTTATTTGCTTGAATTCTGCTTGCAGCAGGAATTTGATGCCATATGGAGGTATGCTTCCTTGCTGTCAGTATATGGACCTGTGGTGTTATACAAAACTCTCTTTTCCTCATTAAGGTCATATAAAAGTCTAAAAATAAATCGTACACTATTTCATCCTTCACTTTTTCGCAAACTTCTGGGGACAATCAGCAGCCAGCCAGTTTCTCATGGTTAGGTGAAGAAAGTAAAGCTAAGGTGCTCACAGAAGAAAGCAGGATGTCAGAAACTCATGCCTACAAGACTGGAATCAAAGCCAGAGGAAGGTGAAGAAATTGTTAGTATGGTTTTAAGCCATAAGTTTTACATTATGGGTTAGTTCTGGAGGAATCTTCACCTCCAAACTCCAGGAGCAGTAAGATAGCTAGACACAGTCAACTGGGCTGGTTGCTATTGTTTAAGAAATTGGACTAGCAGCAAAAGTAATATGCAAGAAGTGGTGAGGATTGGCAAGTCTTCACCTTCCTCAAGGCCCAGCATCCATGTAGAAAGTGTGACTTCTTGAAATAGTAGCCCTCTTTATTTTTTTGATTTCATGGGCACTGATACTCTTGCCCCAGGTATCTTCTCACTTGTCTTGCATCATGCTTAAAGTCTCCGTGGTACATATTCTTCTACTATTATGATGTTCAGGTCACTGGAGAGGAAGAACATCAGATAAAACTGTTATGAACCACTCAAATGTTAAAGTCAGTTAATTGATCAGTTTACTTTTCCTATTGGAAACAAGGGATTTAGACATGAAACTGCCAAGTTTTTTTTGTTTGTTTGTTTGTTTGTTTGTTTGTTTGTTTTGAGACGGAGTCT
>NW_016809834.1:3478058-3541317 GCF_001698545.2 Rhinopithecus bieti | reverse complement strand
AATAGGGAATCCTTTCCCCATTTCTTGTTTCACTCAGGTTTGTTAAAGATCAGATGGCTGTAGATGTGTAGTATTATTTCTGAGGACTCTGTTCTGTTCCATTGGTCTATATCTCTGTTTTGGTACCAGTACCATGCTGTTTTGGTTACTGTAGGCTTGTAGTATAGTTTGAAGTCAGGTAGCGTGATGCCTCCAGCTTTGTCCTTTTGACTTAGGATTGTCTTGGCAATGCGGGCTCTTTTTTGGTTCCATATGAACTTTACTGCCCAAGGTTATTTATAGATTCAATGCCATCCCCATCAAGCTACCAATGAGTTTCTTCACAGAATTGGCTCACTGTTTTATAGATGCTACTTCTTGCCGCTTCCTCATGTGGAAGAAGGAGTTAAACTTGCTCCCAGAAACCCTTTTATCAGGGCGCTAATCCCATCCATGAGCGTAGAGCACTTACTACCAAATCATTTCCCAAAGGCTATCTCTAAATATTATTACCTTGGGGGTTAAGCTCTAACATATGAATTTTGGAGGGACAGTAACATTCAGGCTATAGCAGTCAGCAAATTAATTATAGAATTCTTAACTCTGTGGGATAGCTCATGTCTTTATTGTCATCCAGATAAAAAGACCATATTCCAAAACAGAAATATTGAACATCTATCTCTTAAAATGATACCCAAGTAATATAATCATTTGCTTTCTTCCCAGCTGAGTCCTGAGAAGTCTTGTTTACTTTTTCATTAGAAAATATGAGAAAAATCTGTAAGTGATGAGACTTTTGTTAAGGAGAATTCTGTCTTAATTAACATTAGGCTCTGCTAGAGTTGATAAAAGACAATGTTTCTATTGTAGAAGAAATACATAGTTTAACCATAGAAGATACAAAACTTGCCATCCTTTTGGACTAAGTTTTATCAAATGAGCTGAGCTGTAGGCTGTCTTGAAAATAATATTTATTTCTGAGCCTTTTTTTAGGAGGAGGGTCTACAGATATTGTGAATTAAATCAAATAATATATCTGCCTACAACCTTTGACAATCCTAGTCACAAGAATTCCAGATATCTTTTCCTGTATTCCCCATTTCCGTCTAAAAATCCGTATGGTCATAATCTCAAGAAATACGGATTTTTAGATGGATATAGATATATATTTTTTTCTACATATATACATTTTTTCCCTAAAATGCCTATTCCTTGATCTGATTCAACTGGTACCACAGAGGGCTGAGATCCCTAAACATATGTGGAATATTTTTAATGTTTTGTTAAATTTGAAATATGTCTGTGTTTCCACTCTTTCTTTCAGACTGTTTGATCTTTCAACTATATGAGACATCTTGTTAGAGTTAAGATTTCAGAAAATGCTTTCTCCCCATTCCAATTTTAAACTAACGCAAATCTATTTATTCAAAGAAGTTTTACTGAACACAGAAATTGAAAGGAATACTTATAAAACAACATTATGAAATCAGAGAAGGAACATTAAACTGTTAACTTTATTGATTGACTATGTAAAGCATTCTAAGCTCACTGAGAGAGAAGTGCTGAGGGGCAAAGTTCATTGCAGGGCGATTAAACAGAAATTTCATCAATGTGAACTTAGCTTTCAACACAGAATTAAAGGGCTTCAGGAATCATACATTGCACCTTGTACTCAATATATGAAAGACATAACTACATACATTTGCAAAGATATAAAAAGCAATACTTTTAAATGAAGTCTAATATTTTGTTGTTGTGGTTGTTGTTGTTGTTGAGATGGAGTTTCGCTCTTGTTGCCCAGGCTAGAGAGCAATGGTACAATCTGGGCTCATACCAACCTCTGCCTCCTGAGTTCAAGCAATTCTCCTGCCTCAGCCTCCCGACTAGTTGGGATTACAGGCATGTAGCACCACGCCAGACTAATTTTGTATTTTTAGTAGAAACGGAGTTTCTCCATGTTAGTCAGGCTGGTCTTGAACTCCTGACCTCAGGTGATCTGCCTGCCTTGGCCTCCCAAAGTGCTGGGATTACAGGCGTGAGCCACCGCACCTGGCTAAAGTCTAATATTTTCTTTAGAATTTCCTGTTACAGGTCTCAAGAAAGAGTTACAACATTCACAAATATAAAATATAGGTATATATCATGAACACTTTATAGATGCCTGGTTAAAGTCATATTACAGTCTCTTTTATTAATTGTCACAATTATAACTCAATTTTCTTGTTTGTAAGAAGTAAGTTGATAACAGATTTACCAAAAAAAAAAAAAAAAAACCTGTAGAAAACAATGAACATACCAAGTTCTTACACAGTAGCACATAATTATAGGCACAGAAGGAGTCTAACAACATAGGATATAGGGTATATAAATATAATAAGACTCTCTGGTTTGGTAGGAAGCTTGAAATGTTGTTGCAAAGAAGATAAATATATGAAACATTCAGATAATCTGTGCAAGGGTTAAGACTAAGTTTACACATTGCGCATGGGGTGGAAACAGTATTCCAACAAAAAACATCCTATTATAGATCATTCTTTTCCTCTTTTATTTTGACTTTAATGGCATATACCTAGTTGTTGCATATTTTCGTGTATTTTTTTCTCTCCCTGTAGCCTTTCTCACTTACATATTCAGGGGTTTATAGTCTCCCTCCCCTTTCTCCCCTTTAGTTACATGTGGTATCTGCAGATGCAGCCCACACTGTTCTCTCTATGAACATCCACTGATAGACAGGTGCAGAGATTGATCACGGCTCCTTAACAGTGCTGGAAATGGCCGCCAGTTGTGAAGAAGAATAACAACTGGCAGCCATTCTGATTGGTGCTGGCACTGAATCTTTCTTATGAGATCCAAATGCCTTGAGAACCAAATGTTCCTGGGATTCAGGCTTTCTGCAGCCAACAAAGCTTAGGTCAAAAAGCTAATTGGCTACTTGAAACTTTAGTTAGATATCTTTAAGAGAAACAAAAAGGGTTGTTTCTGTTAACTCACAGAACCTATATATGCATATACCAGGAGCGATGGCTAAACAGATAGGTGATGAAAAACCAAACGCTTCTTTGAAAGAGCTTTTCTTTCAAGGTAAGGTGAAAGTATTTGAAATAACAATGCAAAATACATTTTCTATAGAAACTTGTACCAAACTGTTATTTCTTACATTCACCATGTAATTATGTCTTTGGTGATATAAAATATTCTCCACTGTAATTGTTCAAAGCTGAATGGATCAAGAGAAAGAAAGCAAGGAAGGAAGAAAAGAAGGAAAGAAGGAAGCAACCAAGCCCCTTTGCCGAGGAGCATTTTGTATAATTCAAATGGAATTGTAATTCCCCACCAATCAAACACCATGTTTTAAACCTTCTATATCATAGCCTAACGTGAAACATTGGCCTTCTTTCTCCTTTGCCCCTCACTCAAATGCCAGAGCCACTGTAGGGCATGGCACAAAGAGGGAAACAGTGCTGTGGCATTCTGATTAGACTCTAACAAAAAAAATTTTCCTAAACACTCTTTCACTAGTGGACAGTTCAATAAAAGAGGGAACTGGGAAGACAGAACCTCCTGCACACTGTCATTAATGAACATCCAGTCGACATTGACCTCTGTGTAGTGCTGCGCTGGATACCATACAGCGCAGTTCACAGACACACTCCCTGCTGCTCTTTAAAGTTTGCAATTGAAAACAGATGACAATAGGCTGAGGAAAGTGATAACAAGCCACTGTGAGATTATATGCTGAATTAAAGCATAAAGCAAACAGAAAGGAAAAAATTAAGGGTTATCATGTACAATAGGTTAAGATATAAAGAGTTGCTCTATGCCATTAATTGAGAAGAAGCTTTATTTTTATTTAATGAGAAAAAAAGTCATACCATGGAGGTAGAGCCTGAAGAGGTCTTTATGTAAAAGTATCAGATGAGTGATGTTGGCAAACTAGGGGAAGGAGAGTGCACCAGTTGTGGGGATCATAGACTTACCAGGTCAAGCATTGTGTGAAGGGGTAGTGGACAGACTGACATTGGCCAAGTGGAGGGCATGGCCTGAAGCCCAGGGGGAGAAAAGAGACTATAGCTATATGCCACTTTATTGAAAATGAAAGCCCAGCCTGTGTTTGTTTGTTCCAGTATTTTATTATACTGGAACATGAATGAATACATCTATAGTGTAGGTTATTTCCTACCTTGAAGCTAGGTGGCTGTCTGGTGCTGATTTGCCATTTCGCCTCTGGGTAGCATAGGTAATGGAGAAAGTAGGTCCTTGGCAGGTGCTGTGCACCAAATTTGATCACTTTTTCTGACTATGCTTCAGTGCTAAGCCATGGAATCTGAAGAAAGGAGTATCTGGAGTGATCACGAATTTGAAAACTACAGGAGGAAGGAAGAGAACATTTCTACATTTTATTTTCTACTTTGATTATTGGAGTTAACAATTTGTAGCTTTAATTAATGCTTTGTTTCTGTGTATGAATATAAATAAGTGTTTCTTATGAATTCATTCCTATTTATTTTCAGGGTTATGTGATTTGAGAGAGTGTGAATTTTGTTTTACAAAGAACACCTCTTTTCCAGGTAACCTGACCTACTGGCCAACCATTATGAATAATATCCTGCTATTTTAAGATAGCTCAATTTGACCCTCAATATGGCACCCTTAAATAAATAAAGCCCAAATGCATAATAGTGGGAAGCTATTTGCCTTCTTTCTCTTGCCTTGAACCCTTTGGTAGTACAGTGTAATAGTTTTGTAAAAGTCTGTTTCCTTAAAAACCGTGACCTCCTATGAGTGTTGATGTGGTCCAGACAAGAACAACCAAAGAAAGGTTAAAGGAATTGTTACTATTTGACCTGGCAAAGAGAACATTAAAGACCAATAACAAAGACCAGCCTGTATCTAATCAAGAAAAGATGGTTGATTTGTATATGTAAACACCAGTTAGACTAAAGGGAGAACCCCTCAAATAGGAATGTTGAGGAGATTTTGGAGTTGTAACCATGGAAATCTTTCAAACTGGATGGACAAACAGCTAATGCAGAAATTTACCTGTCTATGGAGGCCAGAGCTTGACTCAGACCATTGCAAGCCTGTCACTGGCTGCTCCTTCCTTGCCTAATGCTGTAAGTAAAATACATAAAATAAGTAAAATGAAAAGATGAGGTGTTGCCGTAAATCTTTATTAGTGAACTTTCGTTCATTGTTTTAAAGAATGAGAGGAGTAAAAAGGTGATCCTCTTTTGACTCAAATCTGATATTATCTCTTATCTTCTACGACAAATTCAGATTCACTTTCTTTCTATCAGAATTTTCTTGGGAAACTTCAGGGATAATAAAGAACTATGTATTTGGATCACTACTCATATATTTTCTCATTATTGTGTTTCTTTCACTTGGTTAGTAGAGTTTTTTTTATCAATATAAACAGGACCTTTTTTTAAGATTTCCATTTTCATAGTGTCATTGTGACACTGACAGCTGCCTAACAGTCATGTGAAATATATAATTGCCTAAGGAAGAACATTCCATGACCAATTCTTTCTCTTTTATATTAAAAAGAAGTTTGACAGGCTTGCTAAGCCCCAGGCTTCTGAACTTTATGGCAGTTCAGAAATTCTTTTTATTTTCTAGATATTATATTCATATATTTTTCTACGTATATCAAATGATTTTCTCAGGAATAAGTTTAGTAATATATTTTTTTCTGCTTTGTCCCAGACATTGCTTTTTGTTTTTGTTCTAGATCTTTCTCTATAGCACCTCTCACAGGTCCAAAGACAAATAATAATTCATATTACTTAATATGTTCCTAGTAACAGAATACCTCTCTCTCCAAGTTTCAAATACTATCTAATCTTCTTTCTAAATTTTGAGGTTGAATTTAATGTAGAGTTTTAATGTATATTTTTAAAAGATGAATTGTTGCACACACACTTTTTGTTGTGTTTGTTATTGATAATTTTGTTTTTTTCACTGTTTGCTAGGAAGAGTTGTCCTTCAGTGTACACCTCCATTGACATTCCTCTGCATCCCCTCTCTGTACTCCCTCTATCTAATCAAAAACTTTTATTCAGGTCTGAAAAGGAAATTCCTGAACTTCTTATGAAGCCATCCTTACTTTTCTTTTCTCAAGGACACATCACTCTGATTCCTTTAACATTTTCTAATTGTTCGTTTTAACAGCCCTGCTCATTTTTGTTATGATCTTTTGGACCTTCTCCAAGTTATCTGTTAAGCATGACATTCCTTTTTCTTTGCAAACTGGTAGGGTAAAGACAATATTATATCATGACAGAGAGTGATTCCCTAAGGAATAAAACCTTAAGGAGAGTTAGAGAATTGAGGGCTGAGATATTATTACAGAATGTTCAACTTATATCAGACTTCATCTCAGTTGTGGACTTCAGGCTACTGTCATTTTTAGTTACCTTCTTTATGCCTTTGTACATTTTCCCTAGCCACAGCAAACTTGGAGGAAAAATGGGATAGAGAGGAATATTTTGCTGGCTTTCTGTTTTACAACCCTCCAATTATTACAGGTCTTCAAGGCCCTGCCACGTACCCTCCTCCCACTCATTCCTTGGGGTCCTAAGGAGATGTCTGACGTATATTCATGAACAAACTCATGCAGCTGTTCTTCACTTTCTCCACTAAGTATCAATAGGTAAATATGCATATTGTCACTCTCGCTGTTGCTGGTTCCTGTGATCAGGAGAAATGGGGTTGTTTCAGAGTGTCAAAGCTGCCACTCTCTGGCCAGCTTCTTAAATGACATCACTGTGCTGCGGGCCCTCCTCAGGAGGTCCCACTGCTGCCCCCATGGGTGGTGACTTCCAAGGCCTCCTAGAAATCCTCTAGTGGAGCTTATGGTGGCTCCAGAATGTCCTTGCAGGAGCTATCTGGGCACAGTTATTGAGGAGAAGTGGGAACTTGGGAATTTGCTCTGAGGCTTTGCATGTGTTTATTTATATCCAGATAGCATGTTTCCTTGCAGGCCTTTGGGGGAGAAAGAGTTGATGGATACAAATGGGTGGGGGGACCTGAGACTCTGCAGCCTCCATCCCAGTGTGCTTAGGGAGGTGGTGGAGCTGCAGGACTAATTCAGAGCATTGAATTAATGCAGTCAATCCCAGGGCATTGTATTCAGGTTTTGAAATAATCTCTAGACACTAACCCATTCCTCGGGGCTCTTTGGCCAACATTGGTTCCTCCAAACTCACTCCATTCCTAGAAACTCAGGAGTCAGGACTGGCATTCTTAGTGTCAGATTCCTCTTGGCAATGGCACGTAGTGTGTCTCCCAAGGGTCAGCTTAGTAAGAATTTGTCTGTCCTGCTCTCACCATTTTTGTATTCATATAGAATCTGAAGGTTGGTGGGGAGTGGAGGGAGATGACAGAGAAGTAATGGCAGTCCAAGGAGTTCAGTTTGCACAGAAACCATGTTCCTCCAGACATGCCTGTGAAAACCAAAGCATCAGTATGGCAAACTCGCTATGCACCTGGGCCTGATGAGACTCTTGGAAAGAATGGACAGCACATGCAGTGATGAGAGTAGAGTGGTTTTTTTTCTGCCGAAGACATTGCCAGCCATATTGTGGCTCACAAGATAGAGAACAGGAAAAGAATTACTTAAAGGGACCTTGAGTTGGGGGGCTGGAAAAAAAGTTTTGCTCTTTAAAGATACCTTACTACTCAAATTATTTCTTGTTCTCAATCTCTTAGTTTGTAATTTAGTTTTTTCTTTTACTAGTTTAATCCTTTTTAAACCACTGTTAATGTGTATTTTTTTAAACTTTTTCCCCAAGATTTTAGTTTGTTTGATTTTGCTTTAGAATAAAATTGTGATTTTACCATTATATTAATTTCATTTAATTTATTTTATTCCTCAACTTACAAATGTTAAGTACTCTTCTAACATCTCATTTTATTTCTTTACCTCACCTTTCTAACTTTTATTTTATGGTGTCAACTTTGTTTTAATCATCTCTATTTTTTACCTAGTTTATTCTTTTTTGTTTAGCTATGTATCTTCTCTTTTAAAATTATTTTTACATTGATTTTATAAGAAGTCAGGAAGGAGACATGGTCATGGAGGCAAAGAGAAAAGTCATTAAAAGCACGGAGACTCTGAGAACAGCAGCACTACTGTAGTCCCTTAATGGTTTCAAATCCCTTTTAATGTTGAATCCACTAAAATTTTCACTTGAGTGACTCAAGAGACCACCAAGTTTTAGATTTCCTCCCAGGATAATGCTAATATTACCTGCTCTAATAGCACATTTGAACTGCTGAAATGGTGTTTTTTTTTTCTCAGCTCCTTTATGAAGGAAAATGTTATTTAAAATCCACATTCTCTGCCATGTTTGATTGTAGACATGGTGCAAACCTCCAGGTTGGAGCTGGGCAAAGTTACATAAAGCAGAGGGAGGCAAGTAAGACATCCATTTCAGGCAAGAAACATCAACAAAATATACCTAGTTTGACTTTTAACAAGGACTTAGGTGGTTTTTACATTTTCATTAAGACACTCAGAAAGGTGACATGGTAGTGGCTTCTTGATGAGTATGTCACAAGGCATTGCTAAGGGTCAAGAAAAGGTAACATGCATTTTGGCTTTTGGGCTGTTGTTTAGAAAGAATAAAGCATCTTCCCATCAAAAAAAAGAGCACAACATTGTTTTGTTGTAAAGATCTGAATATTAAATAAGTAAATAAATAAAAACCAATTAAACTTAGAAAAAGAAACATCCAAGCAGGGGAGTTGGAGGAAATGGAAATGTCCTGAAGAAGAGGAAAGCGCTTTCTCTCTGCAAGTCCTTGAAAATGGCAAGGGTGGAAGAGATCTTTACTGGTGGCAAGATTCTTGTCTGTCATGTCCTGCACTTTTTGCACATCCATGCCTCATGTGCTTTTGAAATTACAAATGAGATGTGAAATGCTTGGGAAAATAAACCTAAATGCTGTGGCCCAGATAAAAACAACAACTGATTACTCAAGGACCCGTTCAAAATCCAGGAGACATAGAAAGCAATTTTCTTGGGCATGACTACTATGAATACTGTATTGTATAATACGCTGTGTTGTATTTAAAATTTATCTTGATTTCTCTTCATGGCTTGCGTGTCATTATAGCTTACTAAATTTAATGATATTCATCCATACTTAATTCCTTGAATTTCCTCTTATTTGCAAGAGAAAATTATCCCTTTAGGGGTACTGACAGCATTCCTTCCCCACATTTAATTCTGCATTAGGATACTATCCTAAATCTTTTCCCTAGTGAAGCCCCAGATTTTCAGGTTTCTCTTACCAATACCAAGATCCATTTTCTCCAGAAAAACATTATAAAAAATTATAACATAATTTTAAAAAAAAAAACATTATGCGTGAAGTTATTAAAGCATTAACTTTAACAAGAAAAAATTAAAACCAAGCTAAAAATCAAACACGAAGAGGAAGATTACATAAATTATGAAGCACTGGCATTATGGAATATCATATGACCAAATTACACTACAAGCTGTATAACCAAAAGAATTATTATTTGGGTAGAAAGTAATGTGTACAACTTCTTTTCTTTTTGCAGAAAACTCATTAACCAATAACCCACCCCATCTGGAAACTAAAAAGCACATTTATACATAAATTATTGATTAAAAAGAAACCCTGAATAGAAATTATAAACATTTACAATTGAATGACCATAGAAACACCATATACAAACCTTCTTAATAAATTAAAAATATTAAAAATAAACAAGTTACATGTTCAACTCCCGAAGCTGCTAGAAGGAAAATAAAATAAATCCAAATGAAAGATGAGATAAATATAAGACAGAAATAATGAAATAAAACACAAAAGCCAATTATGGTAATCAATACATCCAAAAAAATTTTCTTTACAAAAACTAACAAAGTAGGCAAGACCCTGGAAAAACTAATCAAGAGCAGAAAGCAATAATAACGTCAGAAATGGAAAAGGAATCTAGATAAAATGAAAAAAATAGGGAGATATAAATTAATTTTAAAAAGTCTTGAATGAACCAATTACAGTAAGAGAAAGTAAAATGGTGATGTCATCATCCTGCAATAGATGTAATGCAAAGGTAACAGACACATAGATCAATGAACAGACTAGAGAACCCAGAAACAAATCCACACACCTACGGTGAACTCATTTTTGACAAAGCTACCAAGAACAGACATTGGGCAAAGGAAAGTCTTTTCAATAAATGGCGCTGGGAAAACTGGATATCCATATGCAAAAGAATGAAACTAGACCCCTAACTCTTGCCATATATAAAAATCAAATCAAAGCAGATTAAAGACTTAAATCTAAGATGTCGAACTATGAAACTATTGCAATAATACAGTGGGGAAACTCTCTAGGACGTTGGTCTGGGCAAAAATATCATAAGTAATACCCCCCAAGCTCAAGCAATCAAAGCAAAAATGGACAAATGAGATCACAACAAGTTTAAAAGCTTCTGCACTTCAAAGGAAACAGTCAACGAAGTGCAGAGACAACCCACAAAATGGGAGAAAATATTTGCAAAATACCCATCAGAGAAGGAATTAATAACCAAAATATGTAAGAAGCTCAAACAGCTCTATAGAAAAAAAAAAACTAATAATCCGATTAAAATGGGCAAAAAATTTGAGTAGACATTTCTCAATTTTTGAAGACATACAGATGGCAAACAGGTATATGAAAAAGTGCTCAACACCACTGATCATGAGACAAATGCAAATCAGAACTACAATGAGATACCATCTCCCCCCAGTAAAAATGGCTTTTATCCAAAAGGCAAGCAATAACAAATGCTGGTGAGGATGTGGAGAAAAGAGAACCCTCATATACTGTTTGTAGTAATGTAAATTAGTACAACCCTGTGGCGAACAATTTGGAGGTTCCTCAAAAAACTAAAAATAGAGCTACCATATGATCCAACAATCCCACTCCTGGGTATGTATCCAAAAGAAAGGAAATCAGGATATTGAAGAGATATCTGCCCTCCCATGTTTGTTGCAGCACTATTCACCATAGCCAAGATTTGGAATAAACCTAAATGTCCATAAACAGAAGACTGGATAAAGAAAATGTAGTACATATACATAATGGTGTGCTATTTAGCCATAAAAAAATGAGATCCGGTCATTTGCAACAACATGGATGGAACTAGAAGTCATTATGTTACGTGAAATAAGTCAGACACAAAAAGACAAACTTTGCATGTTCTCACTTATTTGTGGGTGCTAGAAATCAAAACAATTGAACTCATGGAGATAGAAAGTAGAAGGATGGTTACCAAAGGCTGGGAAGGGCAGTTGGGAAATGTGGTTTTGGAAAAGAAAGTATGAATAAGACCTAGTGTTTGATAGCACGATAGGGTAACTATAGTCAATAATAATTTAATTGTGCATTTGAAAATAACTAAAAAGGTAATACAAAGGATAAATGCTTCAGGGGATGGATACCCCATTTTCCATGATATGATTATTGCTTACTGCATGTCTGTATCAATGCATCTAATGTACCCCCATAAACATATACACCTACTACATATCCACAGAAATTTAAAGAAAAAGATATAAGGCAAAGGTGATTTTACAGGAGACGTCCACTAAATCATCAAGAAACAGGAATTCCTACTTTTATATCTGTTTCAGAATATTAAAATGATGCCATGTTATAGAACTAACTTTTTGAAGTTAGCGTTGTTCAGATACAAAACCAGAGAAAAACTTCACAGAAAAGGCCAACTGAGGGACAATTTTCTCTAGAAAGCTAAATGTAAAATTATATATGTTAAATTAATGCAGTAGTTCATTACAGGAATAATGCATTATGATCAAATTTTGGCTTATCTCTGGAAAGCAAAGGTAGTTCAACATCAGAAAACCTATCAGTGTAAAACATTGTACTTAATTATTAACAGATTTTGGGGCATCAAAACTCATGTTGAGGTATAGAATTTTCCCTGAAACAAATGAAAATGTTCCACAGTTGTCCTGGAGCAAGATCTGAAATAAATCTCCATTTTTCTGTAGGCCGAAAGAGATTGGGCCACATGTTACCGTTTGGAGATAACTAGAGAACCTGGTGGTCAGAGAGCAGCTGATTACTGCTGTGTAGCGACTGTCAGTGTAACACAAGGGCTCTGATTTTTGCTTTCAATATGGGAGTTCTAAGAAGAGACATAACTTAAAGCACTTTTAAGATATTTGGTGTATTATCCTTTTTCACAAGCCTGCAGCAAGCCTTGTTTGCATTCTCCCTTTGGTCTGAGTTATATTCTGGGAAACTTTAAGATCACCGCTTCTTCTCCATGGTCAGAGTGGGGCCATCACCACAGAGCAGAGCGGGGCTCAGTAGGGCACCCATCATCCCATGAAGGTCGGTGGCAGTGTCCACAGCTTGACATCGAGACAGAAAGCCTGGAGTGAAATAAACTGAGGGAGACAATTTGAGAGTGATAGTTGTAGCAAATAGATCAGTGGGGAAATAAAACAGATCAGTGGGGAAAAATAGATCAGTGGGGAAATAAAACAATAAATTATATTTAAAAAGAATGAGTAATCTCATTCTTCAGCACAATCTGAAAACTCCAGGAGATGTGAATTGCTCATTTCCTCCAAAGTTCTAATATATCCAGAGGTTTTATTATTTTCTGGAATTTCACTTTTGTTTCCCATGTATTTTGTATTTTTGTCAGTTTCACTTTTTAGAATTATAGTCTGATAGTTTTAGACACAATAAACACTATTCATTATTGCATTTAATTCTCTTACTATACTTAGGTTTTTTGGTTTTTTTTCTATTATACATATTAGAGCTGAGGACACTGAAATTTGGATAAAGAGACTTTCCAAGGTAACTAGGAGAGCTATGATTTGAACCGTTGCTTATCTGGATCTGAAACTATGTCCTTAATCAGTAAGTTATATTACCTGTTTCCTATCTTTTTGATGTTAAAAATTTTAATTGATAGCTTTCTCACTGACTACTGCCTGCTCTCCTCAGCAATTTTGGTTAGTATCAGAAATGAAAATTTTTGTCTATAGGAGGGCTGTGAAATGAGCATAATTTTAATTTACATGTATCTGTTGTATCAATCAATGTTCAGTGCAGAAAAAAAAAAGAAGACTTTCTAGGTATACTGATTAGGAAGGGATTTCAGACAGAAATTGAGAGCTTACAAAATTATTGGAAGAGTTGAAGGTCAGCCTTTAGGCTAGCTCTTCAGGAGTAATTTCAGAGCAAAGCAGAACTGCCCTTCTGGAAGAATTACCAGTTCTGAGGCTATTGCTGGATATCATGAGTTGAAATCACATGCTTGATAGCTGCCAACCAGTGACCAGAAAGCCACAGTCAAGAAATTCCTTCTACTGCCGCATCAGCTGCAAATACTTCTCAAAGCACAGGTAGCTGCAGAATGGACATTTGAACCCTGTTGCAGGCAAGATCATGTTTCTTTCCACCCAGGTTGCCTGGGACAACAGCTGAAATGGACTGGGAAAATGGCTTCCTTTTCACTTTGCCTTGTGAATTTCTCTTGAGTCCACCTTATAGATAGGACCTAATCGCTATCTAGAATCCTCACAGCTGGAAAGTCTAGAAATGTGTTTTTATTTTTCTCTCCCTCTCCAATTAAGAAGGGAAGAATGGATATAGAGTGAGTCAATCCATACCACCCATTTCACCTGCTGAACACTGAAGCTGTAGGCCTTCCAAATGTTTATTTGGCTTATGATTTTTTTCCTCCTGTGAATTAAATAGTCATATCCTTTGCCAATTTTCCTCTTTGGTGGATTACTTTTTTCCTTATGTTTTGTAGTCATTTATTTATTTATTCTGAACACCAATTTTGTTGGTTGTATGGACTGTATTTATCTTCTTTCAGTCTGTGGGTTTTATGTGTCTCTGTGTATGTGTGTCATAAAGTAACTTTTATTGTAATGTCATTACAGTTTGCTTTTTAATGCCTTTTTCAAAAGTTATTCTCTACGCTGAAGTCATAAACAAAGTCTTTGCATTTTCTTCTGAATGTTTTAAAGTTTTTCTTTTCTCATTTATACTTTCATCCATCTAGAATGTATTTCTGAGGATTGGAAGATAAAAATATAATTTTAGTTTCCTACAATGACAGTTAACTCTGCACAATTTCACCATCCATTGGGTATTCTGTCCTTTTTCTCTTATTGTAAACCATATTCCCTTCCACACTTGGGGCTCTTCCACAGCCCTTTAATATAGTCTAATTATCTTTTTTTCTAATATCTACTGCAATGCCACATAGTTTTAATTACCAGAGTTTTATATTATATTTTTATGACTCTTAGTGCCAACTTCTTATTCTTTTTCTTTTAAATTACTGGCTCTTCTTGAGCCTTTATTAGTCCATCAGAATTTTCCAATCAGTAAACTCCCATTCAAAACATTGGGGATTGTATTAACTGTACAGATTAATTTGGAGATGACTTACACTGTTAAAATATTGAATATTCACATCATCATTCATGAGCCACTTTATTTAGGTGAATCTTCTTTCACGTTTTTAAATAAATATTCTAACTTTCTACATGAAGGTCTTATATATATTTTGTTAAACTTATTCCTAAGTGCATTACAGCTTTTGTGTGATTTTTGAATCTAAACATCTTATGTGATTAATTTTTATACTTGTTTGTTAATGAGGTGTAGGAACACCATTAATCCTCCAAGCTTGCTAAACTTTGCATTTTTTCTCATAGATTAACTTGGCCTTTTTTTTTTTAGAAACTTATAGCATCTGAGAACACTGACAATTTAGTTTATTCCTTTCCGATCCTTACACCTCTTATTTCTTGTCTAGTGTGCTAAGAAGTCCAGCACAATGTTGAATAGCAAGTGCTCTCTGAGTGAGGGACAAGCTGGATTCAGGGCCAGCTGGTTCTCACCAGGGGTGCTAATCTGTAAGGGCGCTAAAACTTCAGTGGAATAAATCAAATATGCGGTGCCAAAAAAACTCAGGTTTCCACAAGCAATTCCTTATATTATTGGCAAAATGAATATTGGTCCTGCTCCCGCCAAAGTGGTGCTGCCCTGAATGAAAATTAAAAACAAAAAAGAAACCCCAACACTCAAGTCTTTGCCAGCCAACTCTGAAACTAACTAGTAGACAGTCACCTGAACTTGGCAGTAACTAGCAGCTAAAATTCTGAAACACAATTGTGGTTGCACAGTGCTATTTACTGACAACAAGTGATTTTCCTCATTACTTAATTTTAAACACTTTACTATGCTGCTTCCTGAAACATACCTGGTTTAGAAAATAAATTTGGGGTTGAAATGTAAACCTCAAAAATTAGAAAACATTTTGCCTTTTTACTTCAGTCACTGCAATATATTAGTAAGCAAATGTATATGTGAATTCAATATTTATTAATAGAAAATTGGTACCTCTCCATCTTTACTGAATACATTTGAATGAATATTGCTTAAAGATTGTTTTGAAAGGGTCACAAATTATTAGTTTGCTTCATTTGGGTCCTGAGTGAAGATCTGATAATAATTACTCCGTGAAAAAAATATCTGCACATGATACTTCTTTGGGAATGTTTGATTTCCTAAATTCACTCTTTTTGAGAAAGTAAAAATGATCAGAAAATTAGGCATAATTGTGTACATACATATATACATACAGACAAACTCAAATACATCATAAAGGCTTAGAGCAGAGGCTATGGACGTGTGTAGCCATCTGCCTGTTGAAGAGAAAAGGCGTTTTTATGTATTTTGACACATCCTTGATTTTCCTTCCTCATTTAATTCACAGCCAAACCTTTATATTATTTTGGTCTTTGTTTTTGAAGTTTTTGAATCTATGACACTGTCTCATAATTTAGCCCTGCCGCTCACTCACTCATATCTCATTTTGCTTAAAGTTTTCCTTTTGCTTTTTTGCATCTCCTGTCACACTGTACTTTCTTTTGGTCTTTGTTAGTTTTTTTTTCCCCCCCTTTTTTCTGTCACTCACTCTGTGGCAGCCGAGAAGTACTACAAGAGAGGGAGGAGAGAGATACTGAACAAGGCTGTGTATATGTGTGGGGAGAGAGAGAGGAATTGGAAGAATAATGAGACTTTCCTGAGGATAAAAAAGCTTGTGTGTATCAGTTACCAACTAGGTCTGAGATATATATAATAGGTCAGAGTTTTAGAGTTTGCTTCTGTGTAGGTTGCTAAGTAATAAGTGTATTTTTTTCAATTATAGACCCAAGAAGAGTTTTAAAACGCTGTGTTTATTAAAGATGAAAGTAAAGTATTAACAATTAGAATAAGTATGAAAATGATGAAAAGTAAACAAATAGTAGATGAAATCCCCAGTTGAGCATAATATACACATGGAATCATTTTATTCCTAAGAGAGTAAATATTTATCATCTGACTCCACTCCAACATTTATTTGAATAACTGACACAGTCCCCTACCTCCCATGATGTTTGGAGATACATATTTGTTCAGAGGACCTTATTGGAACACTCCCAGCTGTTTTCGAATATTCACGCCAAAAGTAATCACTTCCCAACTGCCCTACATTTCATTTCTCCGTTGAGATTATATCAGAAGCAGAAACAGAAGTGCTCCTCACTATAGTGCTTTCCACAGGAGCTTGTGTTCTAATAGACAGATTCAGACATCAAAACAAGCCACTGCAGTGCAGTCACAGTGCTATGAGATTAAAAAGAAAAAGAACACAGTGTAGTAAGTATGCAAGAGGGAGTGGACAGTTCCATCTGGAGGAGGATGATGATCAGGAAGAGTTTCTAGTGGAGGGGTCACCCAGTACAGCACAGGAGGTCTGGGAGTCTGGCGAGATTTTGAAATCCCTTGAGACTTTAGAACAATTCTGCAATCTGGGGTATAGGGATGAAGGGCTACATGATAGGAAGTGAGCCTGGACAGGTAGATAGGCAGAGCTCACTTAAGAGCCTTACGACTTGTTAAGGAATTTGGAATTTTTCCTGTGTGAAATTAGAAGCCCTTGGAGGCTGGTGAAGGAGAGAGTCAGGAGACCTAGATTCTCATACTGTCATCAATATGCTGGATGACTTTAGAGTTGTTGCCTGACTTTGTGGTTTTCACTTTCCCACTTATGAGAAGAGAGGAAACAGAATCTGCAAACTCTACCAATTTTCGTCCATGCTATGATAAGAGATATCATTTGCTGAATGTCTATGATATATCACTTATTTGCTTTGTCTCATTTAAACCTTACAGTAACCCTATGAGATAGATATGACTATACCCTTTTATAGCCAAGAGACCAATATTGAATAATATTAATTTACACATCCAATACGTGAGGAACCTTGTTTTGAAGCCCTGTCTGGTGTTTTCCCAAAGCCAATGAGGTTTTTTTTTTTTTTTTTGCATTTATTTAATTCTAAAAATTTTAATAAACTGTGAGAAGAAATGAAAATGGCATTTGAAAGATGGTGGCCAATTAATAATTGTCTGTCTTCTAGAAAAGAGAAAAAAATTTGTTGTAGATGCAGTGTATCAGCAATGATTCCTTTTAAGTATAAGGAGAAATTTTACACAGGAGAGTTATTAGCCGTGGCTGAGGTCTGTATTAGTCCTCAACTGTATTAGTTTCCACACTGCTGATAAAGACATACCTGAGACTGCGAAGAAAATAGGTTTAATTGGAGTTACAGTTCCACATGGCTGGGGAGACTTCAGAATCATGGCGGGAAGTGAAAGGCACTTCTTACGTGGTGGTGGCAAGAGAAAAGAGGAAGATGCAAAAGCAGAAACCCCTGATAAAACCATCAGATCTTGTGAGACTTATTCACTACCATGAGAACAGTATGGGGGAAACTGTCCCCATGATTTAAATTATCTCCCACTGGGTCCCTCCCACAACACGCGGGAATTATAGGAGTACAATTCAATATGAGATTTGGGTGGGGACACGTAGCCAAAATCATATCAAGGTCATAGGCATAGTTTCCCTAGAGTTTCTTCCTTAAGTAGAGTCTCACCTGTCTGATTATTTCAGGTGTTATTCTGACCAGATGTATGCAGTTTAATTTGGACAGAGACTCACTTCTTTTTTTGATTCATGATCTAATCTGGAAAAATCTCCTTATAACCAGATATGCTGCCTAAAAGAAAGGAGTAGAAAGGATTTGTCTAACATATTCTTAAATAATCATAATACTATAACATATACTGTAGGAAATATTTTACATTAAAAACACAGAAGTTACTGGACATGGTGGCTCACGCCTGTAATCCCAGCACTTTGGGAGACTGAGGCAGGTGGATCACCTGAGGTTGGGAGTTCGAGACCAGTCTGACCTACATAGAGAAACCCTGTCTCTACTAAAAATACAAAATTAGCCAGCTGTGGTGGCTCATGCCTGTAATTCCAGCTACTCAGGAGGCTGAGGCAGGAGAATCACTTGAACCTGGGAGGTGGAGTTTGCGGTGAGCTGAGATCGTGCCATTGCACTCCAGCCTAGGCAACAAGAGTGACACTCCGTCTCAAAAAAAAAAAAAAAAAAAAAACCCACACACCCTAAAAACAAGAAAACCCCACAGAAGTCAGTTGTTTTAAATTAGTTTATGAAACTCTCTATCACTTAAATTATGATGTATATGGTGGAAATATGTGTTTATGGGTACATATATGTCTTATGCATATATGTGCTTGAAGAAAGAGACCTCTGAAAATTCAAACTTACAATATTGATAAATTAAGAATTTATTTAAAGCCTCTGAAAATTCAAACTTACAATATTGATAAATTAAGAATTTATTTAAAGCAAAGTTTCTGAACCTTTAAAGACATTTTCACCTTTAGATAAAACTGCACTTTCCATACACACACCTGCCAATACTTTAAGAGTATTTTCTTTGTAAAAGAGTCCAAATGTGCCTTCTGATCAGTAAGATATTGATAAG
The DNA here is from genome assembly GCF_001698545.2 of Rhinopithecus bieti. Classification (NCBI taxonomy): domain Eukaryota; kingdom Metazoa; phylum Chordata; class Mammalia; order Primates; family Cercopithecidae; genus Rhinopithecus; species Rhinopithecus bieti. Next base: position 3,522,397 of record NW_016809834.1, on the reverse strand, counting down.
TTTTATTCTTCTTTTTTTTTTTTTTTTTGGAGACCAGGCTTCACTGTGTCCCCCCGGCTGGGGGCCAATGACTTGATGATCTTGGCTCACTGCAACCTCTGCCTCCCAGATTCAAGCGATTCCCCCCTGCCTTAGCCTCCTGAGTAGCTGGAATCACAGTTATGCACCACCATACCTGGCTAATTTTTGTATTTTTAGCAGAGATGGTGTTTCACCATGTTGGCCAGGCTGGTCTCGAACTCCTGACCTTGAGTGCTCCACACACCTTGGCCTCCCAAAGTGCTGGGATTACAGGTGTGANTTTTGAAATTTTTTTTTTTTTTTTTTTTTTTTTTTTTTTTTTGGAGACAGAGTCTCACTGTGTCACCCAGGCTGGGGTGCAATGACCTGATGATCTTGGCTCACTGCAACCTCTGCCTCCCAGATTCAAGCGATTCCCCCCTGCCTTAGCCTCCTGAGTAGCTGGAATCACAGTTATGCACCACCATACCTGGCTAATTTTGTATTTTAGCAGAGATGGTGTTTCACCATGTTGGCCAGGCTGGTCTCGAACTCCTGACCTTGAGTGCTCCACACACCTTGGCCTCCCAAAGTGCTGGGATTACAGGTGTGAGCCACTACACCTGGCTGATAACTCTTATTCTATATAGTTTTCTTGTTTTACAGGAACAATAGTTTTTTTTCCAATATAAAATTATCAAATACAATGTGTTTTAAAAATCACCCTTTATTTGTCAACCTCTTATATAAATTCTGATATGCTATTACTGTGTAATCTCTTACTGAATATCAGACTTAAGTATTAATATATGCTAGGGTGCTTCCACACAATCTCTACCCACTTTGTAGGGAAGCTGGGTGAGGATAGGAAAGAAAAACATAAAGCTAGAATGTGAAGAGTACCTCCACAGTAACTAGACATGGATATTTCTTTGAAATTGTGATATGTTCCACAACAATGAAGTTAGTAGTTAACTTTTTAAGCTGTCTCACCTGTCCCCAGTCTTGTGGGTGTCCTCTTTTTAATTATGAGCTGCTTTTTTGAACACATACCTAAACAACTTTGCTAGGTTTCATTTGAATTCTACTTGTACTCTCTAGCCAAGTTAATTAAACGTAATTGAAATTCTATTAGAAAGGTCTTCATCATTTCCACTCAGAGGGAAGCATGACTGTGAGAACCTTCTACACTGTTGCTCAGCTGGCATTCAGTTGCATTCATTGCTCTTGAAAAGTGTCTTTGAGAAAACAATATTCCATAAATGAAAGTGAAATACTAGCTTCTCTATTATTACAAAAATTATTTAATGTCTAATTACCCTCTTAAATACAGTTACACATTTGTAAATTGTCATAAATGAAAAAATGGATATTGTTTGAAATTTGGTCACCAGAGTTACTAGAGATTTGGTTGATTTCATTTTCCCCATGCCCCAGCACCAGCTACCAAATATCTCACTCATCGGGTGGCTGCCAAAGCATAGAACATCCTAATAAAGAATGTTAATGGAGTTATTAAGTTGTTACTATATCTATTGCTCCCCCTCTTCTCTCTTCTGCTTTTCTTGCCTCTACTCCTCAACCAGGCACATTGTCTGTAAATGGGCTAATAACCCTGCCCAGCTTTATAATACCATTAAGACACTTTCAAAGCCAACTGAAATAGCAAAACCCATAGAAAAGTGAGCTATTCACAATGCACTTGCAGTAGCAACTGTGATTATTATAAATACAATAAAAATGTACTCATTAGATGGTATTGAGTTCTTACTTTGAGTTTTTTCAAGGGTTGAAAGAAAATTCCCTTTGATGAATTAGTAAAGTGAAGAAAGTCAACTGAGCCCTTATTTTGACCTCCTTGCCTCCCTCTGTGAGTTCATATGTCTTTCCCTGTGTGCAAATGCCTATCAGATAAGTATTTCCAGCCAGGAACTTTGTATCTTCCCTTGGATGTCAAAGGAATCGCTACTCTTTCAATATTTTTAATAGCTTTATTGAGATATAATTCACATATTATGCAATTCATCCACCGAAATATAAAACTCATTGCTTTTCAGTAAGTGCACAGCATTGTGCAACCATCACCACAATCTAATTTTACACTTTCTTCTTCCTTGAAAGAAATCAATTATCAGTCACTTCCTACCCGTAGCCTCCTAGCCTCAGGAAACCACTAATCTACTTTATGTCTCCATATAGATTTGTCTATTCTAGTCATTTTATATAAGTGGAATCATACAATGTCTGATCTTTTGTGATAGGCTTCTTTCACTTAGGATGATTTTTAAAAGATCCATCCGTGTTGTAATACTTATCAGTACTTCATTTACTTTTGTGGTTGAATAATATTTCTTTATTTGAACATGGCACATTTTGTTTATCTGTTCAGTAGTTGGTGAAAACTTGGGTTGTCTCTACCTTTTGGCTATTATGAATAATGCTGCTGTGAAAATTCGTGTACAATTTTTTTGTGTGTGGATGTATGTTTTCATTTCTCTTGGGTAAACATAGGGAAATTGACTCATTAGATGGGATTGAGTAGGACATTCGAGTCATGGTCATGTGGTAACTCTGTTTAATATGTTAAGGAATTGCCAAACTCTTTTGCACAGTGGCAGAATCATTTTACATCCCTACCAGTAATGTGTGAGGGTTTCAAGCCCTTCCCATCTTTGCCAATACTTGTTACAAAAATACTTGTTTGTATTTTTTATTATAGCTGTCCTAGTTGTTGTGAGGTAGAATCTCACTGTGGTTTTGATTTGCATTTTCTTAATGACTAACGTTGAACATCCTTTTATGTGCTTATTGGTCATTTGGATATTTGCTTTGGAAATATATATATTCAAATTTTTGGCCCTTTATTTGTTTTAAAATACTTGTATTAATAGAAATTTAGAGCCAGGTACAGTGGCATGTCTGTAATCCCAGCTACTCTGGAGACTAAGGTGGGAGGCTCCCTTGAGGTCAGGAATTTGAGATCAGCCTGTCTCAAATTCCTTTGAGACCTTTGAGACCTTTGAGACCAGTAACATAGCGGGACACTGTCTCTAAAAAATGTCAAAAATAAAAAATTAGCTGGGCATGGTGGCATGCACCTGTAGTTCCAGCTGTGAGGGAGGATCACTGGAGCCCAGCAGTTCAAGGCTGTGGTGAGCTATAATTGTAACACTGCATTCCAGCCTCTATCCTGGGTGACAAAGAAATACCTTATGGAAGGAAGGAAGAAAGGAAGGAAGGAAGGAAAGAAGAAGGGAGGGAGGGAGGGAGGGAGGGGCAGCCTATAGGTCAAGAGATGACTGCCTTTGAAAAGACAACTTATTACTCACAGTTGAAGGAGAGGAGGCATGCGACACCACATGGGGCCAGAAGAAGAAGACCAGGGTCAGTGATGAGGAAGAGAGGAGAAAGGAGGGAACTGAGGGCAAGGCCTTTACTGCCGTTTCTTCAGGAAGGAACTAGTGAGGCAGGGCAAGCAGGCTAGTTTGGCTAATTTGAATAATTTCAGTGAGCTATGGGGTATAGAGGCTATCGCTAGTTGTCTGTTACCTGGCCCTGGGCCACTATACATCAAGGCAGGTGTATACTGGCCCAGAAGGTAAGAATTTTATAAAGGAGGTGGTTGGGTTGTGGACTCCTGATTGATTGGTTTGCATTTGAAAAGCACATCCCTGGGGGGAGGAGCCAACCGGGGAGAAGATGGGGGAGATGAGGAAAGCAGGTGACTTAGGCATTTTATCAAGTTGTCTGGAACAAGGTGTGTCCAGCATGTACATGTAGGGCAGATGTTAAAGCATCAAACTTACGGAAGCTAGAAACACAGTTAATACATTTCTAAATTGGGTTTTCTTTTTATTGTTGAGTTATGTGTTGTTTGTATACTCTGGATATAGGTGTTATAGATCTAATTTATAAATATTTTTTCTCATTCTGTGAGCAGCATTTTCCTCTTTGTTGATAGATAGTATAGTTTTCAGTGAAAGGGTTTTAATTTTGATGTAGTACAATATCTCTTATTCTTTATTTTGTCACTTGTGTTTTGGTATCATATCTAAGAGACCATTGCCTAACCCAAAGTCACAACAATTTTTTAAAAATTATTGTTTTTAAAAATTGTGGGTATATAGTAGGTGTATATATGGGGTACATGGGATGTTTTGATAGAGAAATGCAATGTGAAATGAGCACATCATGAAGAATAGGGTATCCATTCTCTCAAGCATTTATCCTTTGAGTTACAAACAATCCAATTATACTCTTTAAAGTTATTTTAAAATATACAATTAAGTATTGTTAACTATAGTTACCCTACTGTGCTGTCAAATAGTAGGTCTTGGCTGGCCTCAGTGGCTCTTGCCTATACTCCCAACACTTTGGGAGGCCAAAGCGGGTGGATCACTTGAGGCGAGGAGTTTGAAACCAGCCTGGCCAACATGGGGAAATCTTGTCCCTACTAAAAATACACAAATTAACCAGGTGTGTTGGTGCATGCCTCCCACCTACTCAGGAGGCTGAGGTATGACAGTTGCTTGAACCTGGGAGGTGGAGATTGCAGTGAGCAGAGATTACACCACTGCACTTTGTCCTGGATGACAGAGTGAGACTGTCTCAAAAAAAAAAAAAGTAACTCTTGCCCTTTTTTTTTTTTTTTTTTTTTTTTTTGTACCCATTAACTACCCTCACCTCCCCACAACCTACCACTACTCTTGCCAGCCTTTGGTAACCATCCTTCTACTCTCTATGACCGTGAGTTCAATTGTTTTAACTTTCAGATCCCACAAATAAGTGAGAATATGCAATCTTTGTCTTTCTGTGCCTGGCTTATTTCACTTAACATGGTGATCTTCAGTTCCATCCATGTTGTNTTTTTTTTTTTTTTTTGTACCCATTAACTACCCTCACCTCCCCACAACCTACCACTACTCTTCCCAGCCTTTGGTAACCATCCTTCTACTCTCTATGACCGTGAGTTCAATTGTTTTAACTTTCAGATCCCACAAATAAGTGAGAATATGCAATCTTTGTCTTTCTGTGCCTGGCTTATTTCACTTAACATGGTGATCTTCAGTTCCATCCATGTTGTTGAAAATGACTGGACCTCATTCTTTTATTTTATGACTGAATAGTACTCCGTTGAGTATATGTACCATGTTTTCTTTATCCATTCATTTGTTAATGGGCATACTTAGCTCTTTTGTTTGAGTTTTGTAGTTTTAGCTTACATTTAGGTCTATGGTTCATTTTGAGTTTGGAATAATGTATGGTATGAGGTAGGCGTTGAAATTAATTCTTTGGCATGTGGATATCCAGTTTTCTCAGCAACATTTGTTGAAAAGTCTGTCCTTTTTGCATTGATGGTGTTGACACCCATATCAAAAATCAATTAACTGTGTATGCAAAGACTAATTTCTAGGCTTTATATTCTATTCCATTGGCTTATATTTCTGTCATTAAGCCAGTAGCATACTATTTTGATTATTGTAGCTTGTAGTAAGTTTTGAAATCAAGAAGTGTGAGTTATCCAATTTTGTGCTTCATTTTTAAGTCTGCTTTGGCAATTCTGGGTTCTTTGTAGGTTTATATGAATTCTGGGATCATGCTGTTAATTACTACAAAAAAATGAGCTGGGATTATGATAGGGATTACATGGAATCTGTAGATAGACTTACAGATGTCTGAGATGTCTATCTGTAAATAGACTTAGAGATGTCTTTCCATTTATTATATTTTCTTTAATTTCTTTCAAAATATTTTAAGGAATAAACCAGGCACAGAAAGACACACATTGCATGTTTTCACTTATTTGTGGGATTTAAAAATCAAAACAATAGAAGTAACGGTAATAGAGAGTAGAAGGATGGTTACCAGAGGCTAGGAAGGGTAGTGGAGGGCTCAGGGTCAGATGGGGATGGTTCATGGGTACAAAAAAAATTGTTAGAAAGAATGAATAAGATCTACTATTTAATAGCACAATAGGGTGACTGTAGTCAATAACAATTGTACATTTTAAAATAACTTTAGAGAGTGTAATTGGATTGTTTGTAACTCAAAGGATAAATGCTTGAGAAGATAGGTACCCTATTCTCCATGATGTGCTTATTTTACCTTGCATTCCTGTATCAAAACATCTCATGTACCCCATAAATATATACACCTACTATGTATCCATAAAAATGAAAAATAAAAAAATGTTTAAGTTATACAAGTCTTACACATTTAAAAAATTTATACTTAAGTATTTTATTCTTTTGATGCTATTGTAAATGGAATTTTTAAAAATTTCATGTTTGAAATGTGAATTTCTAGAGTATAAGATAAGCAATTGATTTTTACATGTTGATCTTGTAAATTTGTTTATTATTCCTAATAGTCTTCTACTAAATTCCTCAGGATTTTCTATATATAAGACTATGTCACCTGCAAAGAGACATTGTTTTACTTTCTTTCTGATCTGATTCCTTTTATTTCTTTTTCTTACCTATTGGCCCTGCATGGAGCCTACAGCACAATATTGGATAGAAGTATTAAGAGCAGACATTCTTGTCTTGTTCCAGATTTTAAGAGAAAGTTTCAGTTTTTCATCATTAAGTATGATGTTAGCTGTGTTTTGTTTTATATGCCCTTTATCAGGTTAAAAGATTTCTATTTGTAGTTTCTTGAGGATTTCAATTGTAGAAGAGTGTTGACTTTTGTCAAATGCTTTTTCAGCATCTACTGAGATGACTAGTTGTTATTGTTCCTTATTCTATTGTTATGGTGTAGTACATCAATTGATTTTTATGTATTAAACCAACCATGAATTCCTACAAAAAAAATCCTACTTAGTCATGGAATATAATTCTTTTTATATATTGTTGTATTGGTTTGCTAGTGTTTTTTAAAGGATTTTGTGTTTATATTCATAAAATACTTGTTTATAGTTTTCTCATGATGTTTTGTCTGATTTTGGTATCATGTTAATACAGGTTTATTGAAAGAGTTAAGAAGTGTTCCCTGCTGTCTGTTTTCCAGAAGAGTTTGTAAAGAACTGGCATTAATCATTCTTTAAATGTTTGATAGAATTTACCAGCAAAACCATTTGGTCCTGGGCTTTTCTTTGTGGGAAAAGTTTCTGATTGCTAATTTAATCCGTTTACTTGTCATAGGTATATTCAGGTTCTCCTTTTCTTCTTGATTTAAATTCAGCATCTATATCTTCTTAGGACTTCATCTATTTAATCTAAGTTATCTAGTTTGTTGGCATACAGTTGTTCATAATATTCTCTTATAATCCTGTTTATTTTTGTAGAAATTGTAGTGATGTCCCTTTTGTTATTCTTGATTTTACTAATTTGAGTATTTTCTCTTTTTTTTTTTTTCTTGGTCAACATACCTAAAGGTTTTCAGATTTTTCTGATTGTTCTAAAATACAAAGTTTTGGTGGTTTTTGATATCCACTGTTAGTCTTCTATTCTGTACTTCATTTGTTTTCACTCTATCCTTTATTTTATTTCCTTCTCTTCAGGTGTGTTTGCTCTGCTTTTTTTGTTTCTGAAAGCAGAATACTGCAATATCATTTAAGATCTTCCTTCTTGATTATTATGGGCATTTGAAGTTTTAAATTTCCCTCTAAGCACAGTGGTAGCTGCATTCCATAGAGTTTGATACACTGTGCTAGTTATTCTAACTTTTATTTAAAGTGGAGTATTGAAGTCCTCAACTGTTTTTGTTTAATTCTTTTCTTTTTATTTTTACTTTTTCTTTTTTTGAGACGAAGTCTCGCTTTGTCACCCAGGCTGGAGTTCAGTGGCACGATCTCCACTCACTGCAACCTCTGCCTCCTGGGTTCAAGCGATTCTCCCACCTCAGCCTCCCGAGTAGCTGGGATTACAGGCATGCACACCCATGCCCAGCTAACTTTTGTATTTTTAGTAGACACGGGGTTTCACCATGTTGGCCAGGCTGGTCTCAAACTCCTGACCTCAGGTGATCTACCCGCTTTGGCCTCCCAAAGTGCTGGGATTACAGGCGTGAGCCAACGTCCCCAGCCTGTTTAGTTCTTTATTTGTCCCTCCAATTGTTTTTGCTTCATGTATTTTGGAGCTTTGTTGTTAAATGCATGTATGTTTATATAATTGCTGTTTCTTCTTGAAAAAATAATATTTTATCATTATAAAGTGACTATCTTTATCCCTAGCAAAATGTTTAGTTTCACATCTAGGGTTGCACTGGTGTCAACGTAAGTCACTTATATGTTAAAGGTTGTGATTAAGTCCCCTTTGCCAGTCAGAATTTAAGCTTTTACTGTGAATATATTTATGGCTTGGAGGCTGCTGACAGAGTTCAGTGAGTTTACCTTATTATTATTTTTTTAACCCATGTTCAATTAGGGGCTAGTGGCTTACAGATTTTTACTCTGATCCTTTCTGAAAGGGTGCAGCCTGGGGCATATACGTAATTTCTCAGACTGACAGAAATGAGTGTGATTTTATTTTTTAACCCTGGCTTCCTAGGAGTCACCCCTTGGCTAGACTAATTTATTTTTCAGTCAGTGTTTGATCAGAGATTGTGCTTAAGCCACTTTCACCAGTGAGGTTTCCACTGTGTGTTTTTGGGATTGTGTTTGCCTTGGGGAAAACTTTCAAATCTACTCCATGTTCTGCTCTGATTGATTCAGAGTGGATGCAACTCTGTGCATGTGCACAATCTTCCTAACATCCAGGATTGACTGTGTTTCCCAAAGGGCTCTTCTTGATTGTCTCTTTCCCTGATTTTGTCTATTAAACTTCTGGCTGTTCTGTTGTCTTGCAGGTATCATGGAACTACCTAGATGTTTACTGTTTGGCAGTGCCTTTAGGTATGGATTCTCCTTGCTCTGTTCTAAGTAAAGTTGGTTCCTTCAGGCAGAGCACCAGAACCCTAAAGTATCCTTCAAAAGTAGCCTGCTTTTCCCACTGGGGCAGACCCTTGAGCCATTACATTGGAACTTGGGGGAGAAGGCATGCACTCCCACTGTATGAATGGGCATGAATAGGCCCTGGGGTAGTAGCTTGCTTCTAGTTTTCCTAGTGGCATGAAACCTAAGCAAGCTAGGTAGGGGCAGATGTGAATGCAGTATTCTCAGCCTGTCACATCTGGAAAAGGACTTCCACCCTGTAAGTGGAGACTGAGTGGGGAAAAGGAGACCTAGTCCTCTACTATACTTACCTCGAACAGACCTTTTGTAACACAGAGCTGAGGGTTGGAAGCATGAGAAATACTGTTGGCCTGACACTCCCAGGGTAAAACCATAGCTCCAGAATAACAGATGAAAGGGCGAGGAGTCCTATCTTCATGATTACAACTTGCTGAAGTAGAATGCCTGGGGTAGAGCTTTCCTAGCACAGAACTGGAAGAGGGGTGTTAAAATAGCAACCATGGCTCAGATGCCAAGATTTTTGCTTTTCTTGTTGAGAAGTAATTAGATTTTCTTATATAACTTTTTTCTCTATTCATTCTATGTTGTTATGACAATCTCCAGGGGTTCTTATACTTTTTTGTTTGTAATTTTCAGCAGTTAAATGATCATTCTGGATAGATGCTCTGAGGAGCTTTGTATTCTGCATCCTAGAAATCCTGCCTTCTCCAGTATTTCCTATCTCATTAAGCAGATATTGCAGGTTAAAACCACAATGAGATATTACCTCACACTTGTTAGAATGGCTTTTATCAAAAAGACTAACAATAACAAGTGTTGGCAAGAATGTGGGGAAAAGGGAACCCTTGCACACTGTTGGTGGGAATGTTAACTCATATACCCATTATGAAAAACATGGAGGTTTCTCAAAAAATTAAAAATAAAATGACTATATGATTCAGAAACCCTACTATTGAGTATATATCCAAAGAAAATTAAATTAGTATGTTAAAAGAGATACCTTCATTTCCATGCTTATTGCAACACTATTCACAATAGCCAAGATATGGACTCAACCTTAGTGTCTATCAACAGATGAAAGGATGAAGAAAATGTGGTACATATACACAATGAAGTACTGTATACCCTTTAAAAAAGAAGAAAATCCTTTCACTTGCAACAACATGAATGAAACCAGAGGACATTAGGTTAAGTGAAATAATCCAGGCACAGAAAGACAAATACATCATGATCTCACTTATATATGAATCTAAATAAGTTGAACCTGTAGAAGCAGAGAGTAGAATGGTGGTTACCAGGGGCTGGAATTGGGGAAATGTTGGTCAAAGGATATAAAATTTCTGTTAGGAGGAACAAGGTCAAGAGATCTTTTGCACATAATAACTAATATTAGTGTACTACATATTTGTAAACTGCTAAAAGAATAGATTTTAAATATTCTTCCCACAAAATTATAAGTATGTGAGGTAATGGTTATCCTAATTAGCTTGATTTAGCCATTCCACAACATATGCATATATTACCATATCAAAACATCATGTCGTACAACATAACTATATACAGTTTTTATTTGTAAATTAGAGAAAAATGTGTTTACATGTCTATTCCATCAAGAAAATCATTTATTTAGCACCTGCTATATGTCATGCACTATACTTGGGACTAGTGGGTAAGAAAAACATTAACAAAATAATTAATGCTATTGAAAGTAAATTCTATGAACAAGAGATTGGAAAATACAAAGCTTGTAATAGAGGAAGATGAGAGAAATCTTCTCTGAAAAAATAATAATTCCACAGGAATCTGAAGGAAGAATAGAAAACAACTAAGATAATAGCATGCAAGCTAGATGGGGGAAGAGATTTCGATACAGTGTAAACCATATCTCAAAATCTCCAAATAAGAGAAAGCATTGTGTATTCAAAGAGTGAAAGAAGGATGTATTAAGGGCTTTGAGAGTAGGGTTACCCTGATACACAATTAGGATGGAGATGTAAGGAGGAATCAGACCATATAGAGCCATTGAGATAATGTTAAAGATTTTTTTGTTCTTGTAAAAATAGGAGGAAGCTATAAAAATATTTCAAGACATTTAAAATTTACATAGAGTAGAATGCAATCTGTGGTGTGCAATTCCATGAGTTTTGAGCAATGTAGTTATGTATCCACCACCACACTCGAGAAACAAAACATTAACATTTTTATCACATCCCAAATTTCTTTCCACCCCCCTCCCTCTTTGTGTTAAATACACCCTCCACTCCCAAAGTCTGACAACCACTAGCTTGCTCTTTGTCTTTATAATTTTGTCTTTTTCCAAATGTCATATAAATTATCTGATGCAGCATGTAACTTTGAGGATCTGGCTTCTTTCACTCAGCATCATGCCTGTTGTAGCATGTTTCAACAGTCTGTTCATTTGTATTGCTGAAGTGTATTTCATTGTATAAATATACCAAAGTTTATCCATTCAGTTGTTGACGGATATTTTAGATTGCTTCTAGTTTGCTATTATTATTAATAAAGCTGCTATACACATTCACATATAGGTTTTATGTGAAAATGTCTTTATTTCTCTTGGATAAACACCTACTGGTAGTAGCATTTGGGGTTATAAGTTAAGTGTGTGTTTAACCTTAAAATAAATTACTTTTCAGATTTCCATGCCATTGTGTGTGCCCACCAGCAATAAGAGAATTCCAATTAAATTCCAAGTGTTCATTTCTAGTGTGAAGGAATATGATTGACTTTTGTATACTGACCTCGTAGGCAGTGCCCTTATCAAATTCACTTATTTGTTCTAAAAACATTTATTGGAATCGGGAGGGGGAATTTTTTCTGTGTAGACAGTTATGCCTCTGCTATAAAAAAATGCTTTATTTCTTCTTCCAATAAATATTGCTTTATTTCTTCTTCCAAAAAATTTTCTTGCCTTATTGCACTGTTTAGGGCTTCAAACACAATGGTGGAAGGTAGTGACAGAGGTATCTTTGCTGTCTTCCAGATTTGGAGTGGAGGGGAATATTTCATTTCATTATATTTCACCATTAAATACTATGGTGGCTGTAAGAATTTTGTAGAGGCTCCTAATCATAGTAAGGATATTCTTTTCTATTATAGATTTGAAAAGATATTTTATAATGGATGCCAAATTCTGTCAAATACCATTACAATTAAGATGCTGGTATTGTTTTCATTATTCGTCTTTTAATAAAGCAAATTGCACTGGTTTATTTTTGAATACCAAACTGACCATGAATTTCTTGAATACAGTCATTTGGTAATGCATGTATGTACAACATATTGTCTTTTTTAATATATTGCTGGTCTCGGTTTGCTAACATTTTGTTAAAGATATTTTTGCATTGATGTTCATGAAATTTGTTGTTCTACACTTTTGTATTTTGCAATATGTTTGCCCTGTTTGGTTTCCAGGGATGCTGGTCTCTTAAAATGATATATGAACTGTTCCAACCTCCTAGTTTCTGAAAGTGGCTGTGTATATTTGGTATAATTTCCTTTTGAAATATTGGTAGTATTTACCAGAAAAACCATCAGGGCCAGGAGTTTTACTGTTTGGAAGGTACTTGACTAAGAACTTAATTGCTTTGATATACATAGGTTTGCTTTAAATACACAGATTCCAAACATAATTGTGGATTTGTCTATATTTTTTTCAGGTTTATCCACTTTTGCTTCATATATTTTGAAACTATGTTTTTATGTGATTACACATTTGAATTGTTATACCTTTCCAGAGAATTGACTCCTTTGTGATTATCAGTTTAGTCTGTGTATTTCTTTTCCACTAGGTTTTTGTAGTTTGTGTATTTAAGAAATTGATCCATTTTGTCTATGTTGCCAAACTTATGGGTATATAGTTATTCATAGTATTCTTCTAATATTTTCTGATGTCGTTTGGGTCTGTAGTGATCTTCTCTTTTTTAATTTCTCATAGTGGCAATTTATGTCTTCTCTATTTTTGCTTAGTTAAGCTGGTGAGTGGTTTATTAATTTAGTGGGTTTTTTTTTTTTTTTTCCCAAAGAACTAGCTCTTGGTTTCATTGATTTTTTTCCTGTGCTTCTATCTTCAATTTCACTGATTTCTCTTCTCAGTGATTTAATTTACTTCTTTATGGTTGTTTTGGCTTCATTTGCTCTTCGTTGTCTAATTTCTTAAGGTAAATCTTAGATTACTGTTTTGAGACTTATCTTCTTTTCTAATATAAGAATTTAAGATTTAAGATTGTGCTTTCCTCTAAGCGTTGTTTTCACTGCACCACACAAAGTTGGTATGTTCTATTTTCATTTTCTTTCAGTTGATAATGGTTTTTTATTTGACTTGAGAGTTCCTCCTTGACCCACTGATTATTTAGAAGTATTTTGTTCAATTGTCTTTTACTTTGAATTTTCCAGATATCTTTCTCTTACTGATTTCTATTAATATCTTTTATTGATATCTGTCTTTTATTTCGATTTCTGTTACTATAGAGAATATACTCTGTTTAAATTTGTTTAATGACCTAGAGTCTATTCTGTCTTTGAACACATATGCTGCTATTGTTGGGTAGAATGTTCTACAAATGTCAAATAGTTAATAATGCTTGATAGTGCTTTTCAGGTCTTCTGTATCCTTATTCGCTCATTGTCTTCTTTTTCCATCAATCACTGAGAGAGAAATGTTGAAGATTCCAAACATAACTGTGGGTTTGTCTATTGTTTTTTTTTTCAGCTTAATCCATTTTTGCTTCATATATTTTGAAACTATGTTTTTGGATGATTACACATTTGGATTGTTATACCTTCCTACAGAATTGACTCCTTTATTATTATGAACTGGCCCTATTAATTCCAGGTAATATTTATTATTCTAAAGTTCACTTTGTCTGATATTATTATAGCTATGTAGAGTTTGCATGGTGTATCTTTTTCATCCTTTTATTTTTAATATATCCATGCCTTTAAAGTGGGTTGAACTTTTTTTCATCAAATCTGATCTATCTCTGTTATTTACTTAGTGTGTTTACACCATTTACATTTATTATAATCATTATATGGTTGAATTAAAATCTGCCATATAGCAAGCTTTCTATTTGTTCCATCTGTTCTTTGCTTTGTCCCTTATTATTTGCCATCTTTTAGATTACTTGGGTAATTTTTGTGATTCCATTTCTCTCCGCTATTGGCTTATTATTTACACTCTTCAAACTACATTTTTTGTCATTTCTTTAGATTTTATAATCTACATCTTTAATTCATCATTCTACCTTAAAATATTATATTGGTTCATAAGTAGATTCAGGACCTTACAACCTTATATTACCAATTTATCCCCTCTATTCTTTGTGCTATTTTTTTCATACATTTTACCTCTACATATGCAATAAACACATAATACATTGCCATTATTTTGCTTTAGGCAGTCTATGATATTTTAGGGGAATTAAAATAATAAAATTAAATTTTATATTTACCTATATTTATTTTACTTCCAACACTCTTTATTTCTTTGTGTAGAAAAAAATTATTATATGTATCTTGCCTAGAGAACTTCATTAAGAGGTCTAATGGCAAATAATTCTCTCAGTTTTTGTTTTTTAGTTAATGATGTCTTAATTGTTCATTTGTTTTTGGAAAATATTTTCATTGGCTGTAGAATTTTTAGTTGACATGATATTTCATTCAGTACTTTAGAGCTGTCATTCTGTTTTCTACCAGTTTGTATAATTTCTGATGAGAAGTCTTCTATTTTCTTATTTTTTGTTTCTGTGTAGGTAATGTATCTTCTCCACCCCAATCCCTTCTGTGTTCAAGATTTTATTCTGTCTTTAGTTTTCAACAGTTTAAGTAGAATATGCCTAGATTTTTTTGTTTGTGTTGTTCCCTGGAGTTTTTGTGTCTACAGTTTGCTGTCTATCATTGATTTTTAGAAATTCTCAGGCATTATTTTCTCAAGTAATTCTGCTGTTTGCATCGCTGTAGTTTTTCTGTGATTCCAATTTGATATTGTGCTAAAGTTATGGAATGTTTTGTTCTTTGTCCCTCCACTCCTCTCTATTTGCAAATGACATGATTCTCTATATGTGAGAGATTTTATTCTCTCAGATATAGAATCACATTGTTTGCAAACAGATAGTTCGTCTTCCTCCTGTTTAATTTCAGATAAATTCAATTGATTTATCTTCAGACCTCTGATCTTTCTTTGTCTGTACTGAATCTACTTACGGACTCATTGGGAACATTCTTCATCTCTCTTATTGTATAAAAACACAAGTATAGCATTTCATTGGATCATTTCTTATAGTTTATATGTCTATGCTAACATAATTTATCTCATCCTATTTGTTTTCCACCTTTTTCATTAGAGCACTTAAAGTATTAACTATAGTTATTTCAAGTTACCTGTCATGATAGTTCCAACATTTGTCATACCTGAGTCTGATTAAAATCACATATTGCTTTGTCTGTTGTTATTGTATTGCCTTTCCTTGATTTTGTGTATGCCTTTCAGTGTTTAGTTGAAACATGTACATACACCATATTTAGGACAGCAGAGGCTGAGGTTTTATGGCTGGAACTAGGTATACATTTCCTTGTTCTAAGTCTTTAGTGTGAGATTTTGAGTCTACTTTTTGAGGTGAGCCAGATGTAGATATGTTGCTGCTACAGTTATTATAAGGAGCACCACAGACTTCAAATACCTCCAACATCACTTTGTATTTAAGTGGGAGTTGATTTGCTAGAGAGTTTTTCTCAGCATCTGTTCCAACCTGAGTTGTAGCTCTCTGTTTTGTTCTGTTACTCTGAGAGGATCTCTCATGTTCTTGCCCCTCTTAAACCACTACACTGTAGTTACTTCTTACTCTAAACCCGTTAATCTGGTGGTAAGAGACAGTGTGGTGTATTCACTGTTTTTCTCAGTAAGTCTCATGGCAAGTGCTCTCTGTCCCTGGGATTAAGGTTTGTGGCCTTCTCAGTGCTCCTGTCCTTTTGCAGCCTTACTTCTTGGCACAGCATATATTCCTGCCCCTATTCCAGGGGTAGGCGGTTTGCTTCTGTTACTCTCTTCCAGCTGCATAATTTGCATTACCACCAGCAATGCATAAACCTTTCCTTTTCTCTGCAACTTCACCAGCATCTGTTAATTTCTGACTTTTTAATAATAGTTATTCTGTCACCATGAGATGGTATCTCACTGTGGTTTTGATTTGCATTTCTCTAACTATTGGTGATGCTAAGCATTTTTTCATATACTTGTTGGCCACATGTATGTCTTCTTTTGAAAAAGTGTCTTTTCATGTTCTTTGCCCACTTGTTAATGGGATTGTTTGGTTTTTGCTTGTAAAATTGTTTAAGTTTCTTAAAGATTCTAGATACTAGACCTTTGTCGGATGCATAGTTTGCAAATATGTTCTTGTATTCTGTAGATTGTTTACTCTGTTGATAGTTAATTTTGCTGTGCAGAAGCTCTTTGGTTTAATTAGGTACCATTTGTCAATTTTTGTTTTTGTTGCAACTGCCTTTGGTATGTTTGTGATGAAATCTTTGCTAGGGCCTATATCCAGAATGGTATTTCTTAGGTTATTTTCCAGGGTTTTAGAGCTTTAGGTTTCACATTTAAGTCTTTAATCTATTTTGAGTTGATTTTTGTATATGGTGTATGGAAGGAGTCCAGTTTCAATCTTCTGCCTATGGCTAGCTAGCTATCCCAGCACTTTTGCTGAATAGGCAGTCCTTTTCCCGTTGCCTGTTCTTGTCAACTTTGTCAGAGATCAGATGGTTTAGGGGTGTGGCATTATTTCTGCGCTTTCTATTCTGTTCCATTGGTTTATGTGTCTGTTTTTGTATGAGTGCCATGTTGCTTCAATTACTGTAGCTTTCTAGTCTAGTTTGAACTCAGGTAAAGTGATGTCTCCAGCTTTGTTCTGTTGCTTAAGATTGCTTTGGTTACTTGTGCTCTTTTTGTTTCATATGTATTTTATAATAGTTTTTTCTATTTCTGTCAAGAATGTCTTTGGTAGTTTAATAGAAATAGCATTGAATCTATAAACTTTGGAGGGCCATTTGGCTGTTATAACAATACCGATTATTCCTATCCATGAGCATGGGATATTTTTCCATTTGTTTGTGTCATCTCTGATTTCTTTCATAGATAGTTTATAACTCTCATTGTAGATATTTTTACCTCCCTGAGTAGCTGTATGCCTAGGTATTTTATTCTTTTTTGACTGTTGTGAATGAAATTGCATTCTTGATTTGGCTCTCAGCTTGGACATTATTGGTGTACAGAAATGTCACTGATTTTGTACATTAATTTTGTATTCTGAAACTTTGCTGAAGTAGTTTATCAGACCTAGGAGCAGTTGCACAGAGACTATGGGGTTTTATAGGTATAGAATCATGTCATTTGCAAACAGAGATAGTTTGATTTCCTCTCTTCTTATTTGAATGTCTTTTATTTCTTTCTCTTGCTTGATTGCTCTGACCAGGACTTTCAGTACTGTATTAAATAGGAGTGGTGAGAGTAGGCATCATTGTCTTGTTCTGGTTCTCAAGGGGAATGCTTTCAGCTTCTGCCCATTCAGTATTGCCCATTCAGTATGATGTTGGCTGAGTTTTCTCCTATTTCTTAAAATTTTTAGCTGAATTATTCTTACCATTGCTCTGTGTTAACACATGCTCCCTTTGCAAGCACCTGTATTCCTTAGATTCAGGTTAGTGGTTTACTCTGTGATCTTTGCTCAATATGTGGTTCAAAAAAAAAATCATGGGAATTTGCAGATTATCCTGTTTTTGTTTGTTTGTTTGTTTTTTAAGATTAGAAGATATTTTCTTTCTAGTATTTTCCATCCTAAACAGAAAGCAGAAAATGTATATTGTAGGCGCATAAATTATTATTATTGATTACTATTATAATTATTATATTTTTTTTTTTTTTGAGACGGAAGTGTCGAAGTGTTGCTGTCACCCAGGCTGGAGTGCAGTGGCACAACCTTGGCTTACTGCAACCTCCGTCCCCCAGGTTCAAGCATTCTCCTGCCTCAGCCTCCAGAGTAGCTGGGACTACAAGTGTGCTTCACCATGCCCAGCTAATTTTTGTATGTTTAATAGAGATGGGGTTTCACCATGTTGGCCAGGCTGGTCTTGAACTCCTGATCTCAAGTGATCCACCCACCTTGGCCTCCCAAAGTGCTGGGAACACAGGTGTGAGCCACTGTGCCCGGCCTGTATGAATTATTTTATTGTTCCAGTGTGGAGAATAAATATTGCATAGCTAGAATGAATGGAGAAAAACTAGGCAGTATGTCTTTAATAGTCCAGTGGTAAGCTGATAATTATGTAGGCTAAGGTGGTGATGATGGAGATAAAGACATTTGATTACATATTGGATGTGTAAAGGAGTATCTTCGTTTGGCTTGCTATAACAAAACCACAAACTGGGTGATTTAAACAACAAAAATTTATTTCACACAGTTCCAGAGGTTGGGTAAGTGTGGAAAGTTCAAGATTAAGGTGCCAACATATTTGAATCTGGTAAGGGCGTATTTTCTCATTTACGAAAGTTAATTATTGCTTTCTTGCTGTATCCTTATATGGCAGAACCAAGAGAGATGGATCCCCTGTCCTTTTTCTCTTTTATA
This sequence comes from Rhinopithecus bieti, assembly GCF_001698545.2. NCBI lineage: Eukaryota > Metazoa > Chordata > Mammalia > Primates > Cercopithecidae > Rhinopithecus > Rhinopithecus bieti. The sequence continues at coordinate 3,503,860 of NW_016809834.1, read as the reverse complement.
AGGGCCTTAATCCCATCATGAAGGCCCTGCCCTCATGACCTAATCTAAGTCTAACTACTTCCCAAAAGTTCCCACTCCAAATCCCACCATAATGGGGAGGGATTAGGGTTTCAACATAAGAATTCGGGGTGGGGATCACAAACATGCAGTCCATCACCAGGAGGAGGATGGAGACAATTGTCCAGAATTACTCCTGTTTCTTGTCTATAAGCCAAGATAATGGGAAGACAGGGGCCAATGAAGGAGGTCTGATTTTCAGAGGAGGAGGATGAGTCTGATTTTATACACGTGGGATTTGGGGTGCCTTTGAAGAAGTTAATTGGAAACCTTGAATAGACTGTAGTATATAATAATCTAGAGTTCAAAGGAAATGTGTGACATTCAGAAAAAAAATTGTAAAATTATGACCTAGTAGGTCATAATAAAAGCAATGGTCCATTGAAGCCAATAAAAACAGTATAAATTGAAAGAAAAGTGGGCTTAGGACAGAGATTCAAGGAAATCCTTTAAGGAAAGCCCCATGTGTTCTCAACACTCTGTCATATTAACTGTCTTTCAGTTCATGGACTGTGGCATACAGTTTCCCTTTTCTAGACTTCTGCAAAGGTTTTCTCTTCCTGAATTGTTTTTAATCTTCATCAACTTCCTTTTCCCATTTTCAAACATTTTCCCTAACTTCTGCAGGGCTTCAGTGATTAATTTAAAGTTGTATTTCCTACCAGGATGCCTTTCCTCACTTTCTCCAAGTCAGTTTGTCCCACCCCAGAGTAATTTAGTTCCTCATTACATGCTTCTACCCTATACTTCTCCTTCATGACACTTGCATCTTAATTTCTTGTTCAGCATTTATCTCTTCTTGACCATAAGCTTCATGAATGCATGGATTATATCCGTCTTTCTCACCAATTAATTTGTAGTACTTGACCAGGGCCTAGTTCATAATGAGCATTCAATAAGTATTTGAATGAGTGAGGTTTTGTCCTCTTATTGATTGCCTGAAATACTGTGCCAGGGCTCATCTGAGACTGACGTAATAATACCGAATAACTCCTGAACAATTATAGTGGAGGTTGAGATGATATCCATTAGCTGTTGGTCTTAAACTCAATGAGTTAAGGAAGAGAAAATAACTAAAAACTGGGAGATAGAGAGGGAAACAAGGAATAGTATAGGCTAATTCTATGATCTTCTGCTTGAATGGCAACCAGAATTTAGATAGTGAGGAACTTAGATATGGAGTAAGGAATGAAGTCCTTCCTCTTCATTTCCCTCTGCTTAACACTAATCTTCTCAACTCTTTTTTATTAAAAGTGTCTATATTCTGGAGAAGAAGAGGAAAGAAATCTGAAGGTAGTTGGATATATTAGCTATATTTTTTATTCATTTAATCTAATTATGTTCATCATAATTGGTGCTTCTGATTGGAGCCAGGAATTATTAAGGGCTTATTTTTGTCAATACTTCCATTAGTCCTGTGTCACATCCCTTCCTTTTTGCTAATAAGGTAAGAGGGAAGAGTGTAAAATACTAAGGTAATAAGGTATAACAAGGTGTGTAATTATTGTACAATAACCTTTTCTCAAGGAGCAAAGAAATATACTGAACAAAGAGCAAGATACTTGGAAATCATAACTGTGCAGTCATTATAACCTAGCTGTGCAGCAGTTATATCATTTTTGTGAAGATTTAAAAAATTATAACATAAATTGTTAAGAAAGAAAACATTGGGAAGAATTGTAAAGAAAATGTCAACTTTTGAAATAGGTTTTACTATTTTAACTTCATTCTAGTTAATGTTGCAGTAGATGATAATTCCCTTGCCTGTTGGAGACTAGTTTTTTTTTAAAGTCTTCCAAAATTAGGTGAAATGTTGTAATAGAACTTACTTTTCTCAAACTAATAGTTGAAATGATGGTTTATGAAAAGTGCTTATTAAACAAAATAGAAATACAAAGTTAAAATTTTAAGCTCTTAGAGACACCACCATTCAAACTTCTCAGAGGAGAAATTGAACAGCTCATCAGGCTGTCAGTAAGGAACATAAAGAACTCCAAATTAATCTAAATATGACTTTCTGGTTTAGTATCTATATTTAACAGAATGTAGGTGGTTTAGTGGGGGAGGCAGTCTATGAGCATTAGTTTATCTTTAGGCTAATATTGTTTTCTTGTACCCTAGAGAATGTTATTCTAGCTATGAGTCTTTAGCATTTTCTTCAGATTCAAACATTTTAGAATTTTAAGAGAATTTTTCAGTGAGTGAATGGTGACACTTTCTATAATTGCTAATGTTCTAAGGATAAGATTCTGTCTCCTGCATCTTTCCATTCCCTAAACCCTAAGGCAATATTGTATAAATTGTAAGACCACAAAAACTACTTGGTGAAACAATTAAATATGCTGAAATACAATTATTTGAAGTAGTTTTTAGTGTATTGTGACATGCTAGAATAGAAACACAAAGTTTGGTAAATTTTCTAGATAAAATTAGGATAAGCCAGACAAAATGAGATTAGATCTTGAAAGTTAGTGAGAATTTAGGGCTGTTGATAGCTTCTATAAAATATATAGACCACTGGCACTTGTGAATAGCGATTTTTACCACAAATTTGCTATAAAAATGACTGACTCATGAAATACAGATTCTTAGCCAGGTGCAGTGGCCAGCCTGGGCAACACAGTGACCCTATCTCTAAAGAAGAAAGAAAAAAAGGAAGGAAGGAAGGAAAGAACGAAGGAAGGAAGGAAGGAAGGAAGGAAGGAAGGAAGGAAGGAAAAGAAAAAGAAATGCAAATTCTTGAATGCAGCAAAGTTCAGATATATAAAGAAAAAAATATAATAAATTACATGGAGATGGCATAATTTTGGGAAAAATTTTTATTGAGTAATCATCTGAGATGTAAATATTCTCATGTTCTGGTCCTATTTTTAGAGAATGTCTATATATAAACTGAAGACCCAGCCAGAGTATTAGTCACTAGCCAGAAATCACTATAGACCTACTGAGAAAATTTTAGGGTCATACTGAATGGGGCTGTAATACCACAGCAGTCCACTTTAGCTTGTGCTAACTTATCAAGAAAAGCCAATATACTAGGCTTGAGATTTTCTTCATGCCCAGTCAACTGATCATAGGAAATTCTCCATAAAGCCGAAGGAATTAAGAAAGAGGAAGCAATGCAGTACTTGAAAAGCTAAAGGCACATGTAGCTAACTTTGACTTTCTGGCCAGCTAGCTTATAACTGTTTTTGTAGATGCTATTTCCATTTGATGGCTACTGTGTGTGTCCAGCTTTACAGTCGAAAGTAGTGATAACACCCAGTTCATGATGGCAGCTTGTCAATACCTATGAAGGATCTAAGAATTTATCCTGACTGCAAGCTAAGAGGTTAGACTGCCACAGTTTCATAGGAGGGAGACATGAGACTCCTGGATCAGAGACAAAGGACTTTATAACTCATGGCAAGCAGGTAGCCTAAACTTCATGTTTGTATCAAATTTCTTTTGCCCCAGAGTCCCAGGGGGTCAATATGGAAGTAGACTCAGATGGGTCCTGCATGCACAGTGGGTTTGTGTTTTAAGGAGGTAAACAAATCAATGCCTGGATTTCACAAAAGAAGTACAATCCTACGGGTAGCTGCAGTGTTTCTGGAAGGAAAGTGCTTACAGGTGTTGGGACACTCAGAGAGATATCAGTCAGTGACACAGGCTCACAGTGCGTTGTATGTGGTCTCTTTTCTGGCTGGTGAGCCTTACGATTCTTAGTTCAGTGTAAATAATTGGGTCTAGTACTTGTTGGAGGAGCTGCCTGAGGAGGAATCCTATTCATCCATGCCATCAGCTAGGTGGCATTGACCTACCACAGGAAATAAGGAGTGGAGACAACATCCATAGCTGTTGACTCATGCTTTGTGTGGGAGGTGCTGGAACCTAGGCCATCCCCTGCTGCCTCTGATAAACTTCATGGTCAGAGTACAGGCAGTGGCATTCAAATCATGGTTAAAGCCATCTGGCTGGGAATGGCAGGCCAGCATGCAGTTCATTTTTAGGCACTGGTGTTGTCCCTTTGGAAGAAGATGCCGAAAGCATTAATGTCCCTCCCTTTCTCACACTTTCCAGGGTATAAGGAGGCCCATCTTCAGGTGCCAGGGTGTTGTTATCCCTCCCTTACCACAAAATCACTGTGTCCCATTTAAGCAGCTATAAGCTCTCCCTTTCCCCAGTCATGCTTTATCCAGACTCATCATCTGGAAGGGTCAGGTCCCAGACATACAATGGCATTTTTTAAAATCAAATTACCCAGAATTAAGCTTGATTTCTCTAGGCTCTCTTCTGGATAAATTTCTACCTGGAGGATAGGCCCACCAGGCTCACCTGGATTTCTTGTTGGGGAATATAAAGATGCACCATTCACAGTCATGCTCAAGATGGAATCGTGAATGTTCAAAATATAACTGTAAGACCTCCAGCCTCTCTCATTTTGGTAATCACCCTGCACAGCTGAAAAGAGATTAGCTATTTCTGGGAACAGCTGCATCCAATGACCAAACTGCATTGCTAAGGTGCATGGATTAGGGGAACCAGAACTAAGGGAAGTAGCTTTTGTGATAAAAAGCTGCATTATTGTTTGATGGCAAATGGTTCGGAAAGCCAAAGACATGCCACAGATATATTTCAGGGTCTACACTGGTGCATCTGGAGTCAGCTAATCAGTAGCCTGAAAAAAATGTCAACATTGGTAAACCAGACGCAGGAATTTAAGAAAATCTTTGAAAATCAGGGCCTTATTGAGCCGGTAGCTTAGTTTCACGTTGAAGAGCAGGAGATAAAGTTTCTCCCAGAAGGATAGCTGTCACATTTTCATGTAAAACTGAGTTGCTGCTAGGGACAGGTGGGGTACATTCTTAAATATACCATTCCCATTTGACAATTAGTTCTTCTGAACCCTGTCTACCTCATTAGTTATTGACTCCAAATTAACCCACTCAAAATGGAATGTCAAGCCAAGGAATCACAAGGCTTTCATGGCCAGACATAAAGTTTTAACACAAGCTCAGTAGCAAGCTAGTAGCTACTTTTCAAAATGTATTCGCCTTGTAGAATTATCTGGAAGGCCACAGATTTAAAGCTGCAAGGGCTGCCTCCAGAGAGAGGCTTCCTCACTTTGCTAAAGGCTACATTTGGTAAAATCATCAGTTCCAGAGATTTGTGGGTCCAACAAGGTGCTGCACCTCCTTTTTGTGGTGAGACACCAAAGAAACAACAGTTGTTCCTTGACTGATGCTGACTGTTCCTTGACATTGAGCTTTACAAATCCATCCTCATAGCTCCAAAAAGCTTTACTTGGCAAACCCAAGTATTCTCAGAGTTTATCAGCCATCACTTTTGGTAGAGGTGTAGTACACTTCTTAGTGAGGGTTACTGAGACTGGGACTTCTGATTTGCCAAACAAAAGGTCTCCATCTCTATAGTGAAAGTTTTGTATATCAGAGGAAAGAGATAACACTCATATTCAGTCCTGAAGCCCTCCAGTGACAAATGGCAATGGAATTTGTCCCCACTACCACTTTTCTATCTGCAGCTTTTCCCAGACTGGGATAATCTGCCTTGGCACTAATGTGACAAGGAAGTACAGCATATAACACATCAATTAGTGGAAACAATAAAAACAATACTTTGAATTGGCTGAAGGACCCCCTCAGCAGGTCTTGTTAACTTCTCTCCCTCATCAGGATCCCTGCTCAAACCCCATCATTGGGGTCCAGGCTCCATTACTCCATTCTCACACTGCTATAAAGAACTACCAGAGACTGGATAATTTATAAAGAAAAAGGGTTTAATTAACTCACAGTTCCACAGGCTGTACAGAAAGCATGGCTGGGGAGGCCTCAGGAAACTTTCAATCATGGCGGAAGGTGAAGAGGAAGCAAGTACATCTTACATGGCTGGAGCAGGAGGAAAAGAATGAAGAGGGAGGAGCTACACACTTAAATAACAGATCTCATGAAAACTCACTCACTATCATGAGAAAAGCATGGGGACTCTGGCCACATAATCCAATCACCTCCCACCAGGCCCCTTGTCCAACATTGGGGATTACAATTCAACATGAGATTTGGGCAGGGACACAAATCCAAACAATATCACAGGTAATCTTTCTCCCTTGGGTTTCTGTAGGCCGTTCCCCGGCACATTCAGGAAGTAGCTATAGTTGAGGTCAAGTGAGAGTGAAGGAGTGGGATCACAGAAAGAGAGAGAGAGAGAGAGGGAGAGAGAGAGAGAGAGGCATCCTCCAAAAGAGTAAGCAAGCAAGGCACTCTGGTTTTGAGTAACTGTATCATGGCTCAACCCAGTGAAATTCTAAAGCTTCTGTTCCAGCTGAGACTTTGAGTTTTAAGCTTTAGAGACCCCTTACTGTTTCTCTTGATGCCTGGAGGAGAATGAACAGCAAACATACCATTCAGGCAGCTTGTTGCTATCCTACATCCTGGACCTCAGTCTCACTGAATGGTAAGGCAGTGGTGGATCCTCTGAGCCCCATCTAACCCACCACTTGGGTGAAAGCATTCCCTATTGGATGCTGGGAAGGCATCCCATACTCCCTAACCCAGCTCACAAAAACCCCTTGTCCTTTTGTCTTTTAGAAAGCCAAGTCTGTCAGCATCCCATCCTTGTCACCAAAACTTTCAAGAACTTTCAAGAGTGTGAGATTTGACCCTTCTGACAAGCTAACAAAGTAGCCTGCCATTATTTTCATAGCTGTTGGCAGAAGACACACAATTCCTCTGTTAGAGACAAAGGACTCTATTACTCAGGGCAGAGTAAGTAGACAAAGCTTCTTATCTGTATTGGTTCTCTTTTCCTTCAAAGTCCCAGAGGGCCCAGGTGGATCACACACAATGGGTTTGCATAACAGCTAAGGAGGCCTGCACTTAGGAAACACCATTTTTTTTTTTTTTTTTTTTGCCGGACACAGGGTCTTTCTCTGTCACCCAGGCTGGAGTGCAGTGGCATGATTTATCATAGCTCACTGTAATCTCCAACTCCTGGGCTCAAGAGATACTCCTGCCTCAGCCTCCCAAGTAGCTAGGACTACAGGTGCATACCACCTGCCAGCTAATTTGTTTAATTCTTATAGAGGCAGGGTCTTACTATTTTGCTCAGGCTGGTCTTGAACTCCTGGCTTCAAGCAATCTTCCAACCTGTGCCCCACAAAGTGTTAGGATTACAGGTGTGAGCTACCACTCCCAGCTGAAACCCTAATCTTTAAAAGGGGCCGCTAGCAAACTTGCACAACCTTTGTATCAGAGGGCCACATAATCTCCATCTTCCAAGACTGTTTCCCCCGAAAACATCCTTAGAGAGAGTTCGAAACATAGACCTGAAAATGAGATGTGCAGAAACATGAGAGACCCATGGAGAATTGTCTTCCAAAACATTTTCACCTGACGTTCCATAGTTGTGGATTCAGTCTCCATGAGAGTTCAGTAGCAAGCCAAACTATTAGCTGTTTCCCAAAAGGAGAATAAACACTTAATAAAGATGAAGGCTTTGTTCTAAAACGTTAAATCATTCTGCTCTAATTCGACATGGGCTTGTTATAAGCCCCATATAACCTGACTTAGACCTGTGGGAGGCAGAATAATGCCCCGCCCCCTAAACAAACATGCGGTAATCCCTGGAGCCTTCAAATATATAACCCTACATGGCAAAGGGAAAATAAGGTTGCAGATGGGATTAAGGTTGTTTATCAGCTGACTTCTATGCTTCCATTTCCTTCCTTTTCCATGTCTGACATTTGAAGGGCACGGTAGTATTATTGGAGAAATATGGACTTTGGATAGAACAAACAAGGGTTTGAATTCTGATTTGAACAAGATATTTAATCTGAGTCTCAATTTAGAACAAGGATGAGAAGACTTACATCAAGGAAATGTAATACTTAAATGAGATACTATTACCAGGGTGGAAGCTCAAGAGATGCTAATTTCCAACTTCCTGCCCTTGAACTAGATAATCTTTAATGGTTTTTAGAACTTGTATAACTTAGTATTTGCCTTAATTTGCAAGGTTGACAATAAAGTAACGCAAACTGAGTGGCTTAACAAAAGAAATTTATTAGCTCACACAGTTCTAGAGGCTAGAAGTCTCAGATCAAGATGCCAGCAAGGTTAGTTTCTTTTGAATACTGTGGGAAAGAATTTTGTCCCATCCTTCTTGCTTATCTTATACTGGTTTGCAGACAATCCTTGGTGTTTCTTGGTTTGTAAAACCATCACTCTGATCTCTGCTTTCATCTTCACATGGCATTCTCTCTGTGTGCACGTCTGTGTCTAAACTTCCCTTTTTTATAAGAAGGCCAATCAGAGTGGATTAGGGTCCAGCCTATTTCAGTAAGACTTCATATAACTCATTCCATCTGCAACAACCACATTTCCAAATAAAGTCACATTCTGATGTACTCACATTCCAGGGTTAGTACTTGAAGGTATGAATTTTGAGAGATCATGATTCAACCCATAAAAGTATTTTAAGTCATCTCTGGTAGTGACAGCTTTTTGTAAAACTAGGGATTTAATGCTAATATTCGTTAATCTGATACCATTTTCTTCCACTAAAGAGTGCAGGTTTGTCAGTTTGTCAGGTGGTAATATCTCATATAGCAATCTACATGAGATATTTAATGAAAGCAATTACTGAAACATTTCTTTAGTTAAACATCATATAATTGTCTTCCTACAACATAGCAGTATGACTAGAAGAGGTCAAATGGTTATCAATGAAAGAAACTCTGTAATTCAGGGAGCTTCAGTACTTATTATCAAGTCAAACTACATTGTTTGATTTTCACATTATTATAGCATATTTTTGTGGGCTCTGATTAATAGTGATAAATAATACATGTGCTATGTATTGATTTCCATTTGTTATGTGGCTTTGTAGGCAGGCTTGCTTTAAAGTTAGTATTAGAAAGCTTTCAACCTTGTGTTTGAAGAGAGTACTGGCAATAACAGTGTTCTGGAGAACCCTATACAAGACGTAGAATCCATTTAATTTTCCGTCTCTCTCTTCTTCACTTTTCTGTCATTACAGTAATTTGTTTAAAAAAGTTGTTGAGAAACTACTGTGTGTGAAACACAATACAGTGCCAGGTGCTAGGCATACAAATCCCTGCTATTAAAGATCACAGGGTTTAGTAACACAGTTTACCTTAGTCGGCTTGGGCTGCTATAACAAAAATACCATAGGCTGGGTGGTTTACAGTAACTTATTTCTCACAGCTATGGAGGCTGGGAAGTATAGGATCAAGGTTCTGGCAAAATTTATTGGTGAGGGCCTCCTTTCTTGTTCACAAATGACTTTCTTGTTGCTATGTTCTAACATGGCAGAAGGGAATAAAGAGCTTTCTTTATAAGGGCACTGATTTCATTCATGAAGTCTTCACCATTATGACCTAATCACTCCCCAAATGTTCCTCCTTCTAATACTGTCACCTTGGAGGTTACAATGTCAACATATGTATTTTGAGAAGATCCACACATTCAGACCATAGTGTAATCATAATTCAATAATTATAAGACACTTTCACCTCTGAACAAGGTGAAGGGACAGGAATTTACCCTTCTGTTGAAGCAACTTTTTAAAAAATGTTCAATATATATAAAAGACATTTTTTAAAAAGACATTTAACATCAGGCAACAAAGATCTCTGAGACATGAGATGATTTGTATTGTAAGATGAGCCATATGTGATAGCCCCAACTTACTGCCTGGAGGAAGTTTCCAAGCCATGGTGTAGGGAGGAGGAACCCAGTCAGAGCCCAGCGGATCCCTTGAGTTTAGGTTGGTGCTGAGAGTTCAGGGAGAACAAGCAGCTAAAGTTCTCATGGTAGACTATAGGAAAGAAAATTACCGCACAGAGAAAGGGCCCTGGAGATTTAAGAGAGTTCTCTCCCAGTCTTCAACCCAGTAGTGATTAGCACATGTATCTGAGGGAACCATTCAAGGTCAAGAAAAGAACCACTTGAAAGTATTAAAAGAAATAATACTTGGAGTTCACATAGGATTGAGAATGATTTTTTTTTCCACCAACCAGAGTGAAGAACTTCATCATTCACAGAGCATTAGGTAGACTGCTCAGTAGTGGCTCAAAGTTAGCCCAAAAGGCTGCTCTGGTCCAAGTTAACAAAACTTAAAACCAAGACCCAAATAGATCAAACTCTTTCTAAGTAACTTACAGATGCCTCAGAACAAAGTTCAAACTATTTATAAGAATATGGAAATATCCATACCCAACAGGATTAAATTCACAATGTCTAGCATCCAGTCAGGTATCATCAGGCATACAAAAAAGCTGGAAAGTAGGACTCATAGTGAGAAAAATCATATAATATGAATTACTATAATATTAGATACTGCTATGGTCTGAATGTGTGTGTCCCTCCACCCCCATCCACATGTTGAAACCTAACCCCCAAAGTGATGGTATTAGGTACTGGTGCCTTTGGGAATTTATTAGATCATGAGGGTGGGGCCCTCATGAATTGGATTAGTGACCTTATAAAAGAGGCTCAAGGAAGCCTGTTTGCTCCTTCTGGCATATGAGGACACAACTAGAAGTTGCCATCTATGGGAATCAGGCCCTCACTAGACATCAAATCTCCTAGCACCTTGATCTTGGACTTCCTAGCCTCCAGAACTGTGAGCAATAAATTTCTGTTGCGTATATACTACCCAGTCAATGGTACATTTGTTATAGCAGCCTAAAGGGACTAAAATAGGAACATTCATAAGAAATTATGGGAATGCAGCAGAAAAGACAATTAACTCTGCGTGGTAAGTATGGGTGAGGCAGATACTCAAAGGCTTCCTGGAGGAGATGAGAGCTAATGCAAAAATTGAAGAATGAGTAGGTGTTAGTCAGGTGAAGGTAAGAGAAAAGGCATTTGTGACAGAAACCACAGACTTTACTATGGTGTAGAGGCATGGAATTGTAGATTTTATTTGACTAAACACCATATCAGTGGTTCAGTCTGGCTGAAAGTAAGGAAGAGAATGAGAAAGATTAGGAGAGCTGTGTGGGCATCAAGACTTAAAGAGTGCCATGTTGGCAGATTTTTTTTTCTGTAAAGGTCCAGATAGTAAATATTTTAGCCTTTATGAACTACATGTAATCTTGTTGGACACTCTTTTCTGTGGCCTTTGGGCTGTAGATTGCAGGTTCTTTTAGCAAGTGATGGGGCATGACTGAATTATTTTTAAAGGAGCAGAACATTTTGATTTGCATTTTAGATAGATCACTTTGCCTAATGTGTGGAGGATGCATTTGAGGCGATATGGCAGGGAGACTGTTTAGGGAACTGTTGTGTTAGCCCAGTTGAGAGATAAAAGGGTGCCTGGTTGTGTGAGTCTGAAACTCTGGAGAGAAGGCAAGGTTGGAATTAGAGATTTGGGAGTTATCGTTACATATTTCAGTTTAAATCTCAAGCTTGGATAAAATCATGCAAGGATGGTATGCTGAAAGAGAATACCTTCCTTGCATGATTTTATTCTCTTCAATAAGAGAATTCCTATTGAAAGAATAACATGTGCTTGATATATTCACTGGTTAGCTCATTTATCCTTAATATAACTCTGTATAGATTGATTTGATGATTAGTCCCATTTTACAGATGAGGAAACTAAAGGTCTGAGAAGTTAAGCAGCTTACCCAGAACTACCAAAGAGAAAGTCTGATTTGGAACGGAAAGCCAGTTCATGTGGTTGTAAGGGTCCTTCTCTACTGTTCATCACATACTGCTCCTCAGCTGTCTTTAAGACATAGAGTGGGTGGTCTTCAGCTACACCTGTGGTGTGCTCTGCTCTTCACTGCATGGGTCTCACAGCACTTTGCCTTCACCCCTTTTCTGTGGCTCCAGGGAATTGTTCCAGTTGCTCACAAAAAAGAGAGGCAGAGTGTTGCTGCAGAGTGCCTATTATGTTGCCATTTTCGAAGAATACACCTTGCTTCTTTGCAACCAATTTTGCCTCCAAGTCCTTGCATTTAAACCAACACAACTGCCCTGCTACAAATCCTTCCAAACTTAAAATTTCGTATAGTTCATACACACAGAATTCAAATGATCCTTGAGACACTATCCTGTAGTGAGGAATTTCTAAAAGTCAGTCCTAGCACTGCAACTGTTCGCGAAGAGAAACTGGCCAATATTCATAATTCTTCAAACATATGGTAAGGCAGAGCATATTTTAAATATCAAGAACATTTACTTGAGACCTTCCCACATGGTTTCAAAATTTTATTTGGGGTTTGGACACGCATCAAAACATGTATTTACCTGACAGATCGTGGCCTGCCTAAGCCTTTGTGATGCATACGTTTTTCGTGCCATGATATTGAATATACGTATTAATTAAATTTTGCATCTATTTCTGCACCAAAACTGAGAATGGCTTTGATAGTTACGCAGTACTTCACTAAAGTAACTCTAGCGTACTTCTCTTAACACAAGTTTCCCCTTTTTATTTGTTTAGTATAAAAAACAAACACTGAGCATATGGAAGGAAAACAGGGACTGCTGAAAACTTTGAAAAATATTTTGTGTAGGTTTCATTTTGGTTACACAGGACTTAATGTTTTGAAGGATTTAGTGCAAGTTTTTCTCCATTCCTAGGAAATTTGCTGATATGAGAAAAGGAGGATGGTGTGAGTCCTTGAACAAACACAAGCTTTGAGGAGAAAGGCACATTGTGGACGAGAGCTCCATTTGACTCACAGGCTGCCGGGGGCAGAGAGGAGGGCACATTTCACAGAATTAGACCAGTCTTCTAGAAAAGCTTGTGTTTTCCCAATATTTTACCGATTCCAGCAGATCTGATCTTCTAAAATTAGGAAGTTGAATAAAAATTAGGAAGTTGAATAAAAATACTTCAGAGAAATGTTGTTTGAGTTGATTAGGATTAAATCTCTATACCGGAAATCTTTAGTAACATGAACCATGAAAAGGTAAAATGATATAAATATGATAGGAACATGATATCAGTTTAAAAACAAAAGTTTTGTAATGCCACAGATTGCTTTAGAAGGATTGTAGCTCCAATTTTCTGAATTCCTGGTTTTTCCTCATTCCTATTTCTTCCACATGTCTTGTGTGATTTCTTTCATATTGTCCCTTTGTTTCCACAAAGCCATCTTTCTCTGTTCAAAGTAGCTAAAATTTCACTTTTCACAAAAAAAAATCTACTTCAATTACAGGGAAGGAGGGGTATACAGCTATGGGAAAATGAAAATATTCTCTTTTCCTAGCAAAGTCACAAACATCTGACCATTCTGTGGCTTTAATTTCATATAAAATGAAATGTAAAGCATCCCCAGACAAACATCTTATTATACCTGGCTAAACCCTCTTCAGACTTCTCTAGGAATGTGGCTTTTTGATAAATATTCCTGTAATATTAAATCCATAAACAAATGTAATCCTTTTCATGATCTTTTCTTTTATGTAAAATTAAATATATTTGTTACATGTGGAGACATATACACACTCACATACACACACATACTATTTTGCTATTTTTAAATGTTGAATTAAAAAATTCCTTCCAAACATAATAACATATTTTGTCTTTAGAACTGTGTTGTTTCTGTGAAACATGAGATCTCTTGAGGATTTATAAGCTTTGAGAAATATGAATATAATAAGAGGCCAGTGTCCCTGACATCTTATGAACACCCACCGCTTGTTTTAAAATAGTAAATGCAAAACAGATTCTAATTAATAGCTATAATCCTCTTACTTGAAAGATTTATCACGTTGACTCTGTTGCAAGTGTACCACCTTATAGATCGGAAATTTCGAGTGAAGTAAAGATTTGCTCTACAAATAAAAGAAGATATGGCTACATATAAATCTGGGTGTGTGCATAATTGAAAGAGCTATAGAACCGAAAATGGGGAGGGAACAAACGATTCCGGGAATTGATGCCCATTGAATCTCTGCCCATTTCTAAAAAAATCCTTGAAAAAAACATATCCTGGCAAAATATTGGTTTCCATTACTTTTCATTTTCTCTTGCCAGGATCAGAACCAGATGTTCTGTAATATAGCAAAGTCTGTTCTATTGGCATTTTTGGTTGTATTAACTTCAGGAACTACTGGAAATTTTATGTGAGAAGATTCACAGGTGATTATCATCCAAATTTTCTGAGACTTCAGAGGTTTCGATGGGGTTGGAGAAGAGATGGCATGCAGCATAAGTGTCCAAATATCTTGTGTTCTCTTCTTGATATGCTCATATTCATAATGAAACACATATGCTCATATAACTTATCTTACAACATATGGTACAATATAATTGAAGAAAGTCTATGCAATTATTTCACCCCTCCTAAAAAAGAAAACAGTTCTACATTATTAATAAAAACGAGTCAGGACTTAGGGTGTGTGCTAGAGATACAGATTTTAAATATAGCCTACCAAAATATCCTCCAAGTTTAAGTGGAAATAAGAATGAAACATTGTCCAACTTCGATTGCAGTTTGGGTAAGTGTCCTTTCCTCTTTATCCCCCCTTACCTGTAACCTGACCACAAAGTAAGCAATTTCAAAACTGGCAACTAAAGCATGTAGAACGTAAACTTATGTGGGCAACCATACTTAAAATTAGATCCATGACTTTCACCCTTTACAAATTTTGTTGTATCAATTAATGCTGGGAAAGTCCCTTCAAATGCAATATTGTATTAAAACCTCTTTCCCCCTCCCTTCACACTACATTTGATGAGCCGATCAAAATACTTGCATTTAATACCATGTGTAGGATTGTGTTCTGGCAATAACTACCAGAATCTGGCTATGGAAAGAGGCTTACTACCCACCCATGAGGCTCTTGTCACGATGGTCTAGCTATTGACATGGTGTTGACTGTGTGAGTGGGTTGCAATTAAATATGCTTATGTTTTTAATTTTAGAATGGCTAAGTAGGCAAAGCAGAAAAAGGTAAGTACATTGATAAAGAAAAACAGGAAAATGTAGATAATAATATTTTGCTTTATAGTGAAATAACCTTTCTGAAGAGGCTTCCAATTCTTCATTTTATTCACTACCTCAATGACACAGTAGAAACACACAGAGCAAGTCTCTCAATAAAGGTAGGACGTGAAGGCGGCTACTAGAGTGTCAAACTTCCCATACACATACAACACACACAGACACACACACACACACACACACACACACACAACCTTATGGGTGGGTTTTCAGCATAACGTTTCATAAACTGTAGGAAGAATGAGAATCAGAAAAGGTTTTCAATGAAGCCAAACAGGCTACGACCAGATGTTCAGAGAGTCCCTAGCCACAAGGCTGGGAGACTGAGCTGGAGTCCTGACATTTTTCAAAAGCCTTTTCAGTAGAAGTGCACCCAGGTCAACTTGAAATATTAGGCCAATGTTCCCCTCAAACATATTAAACCTGTCAGCTATCAAAAGACTCAGCAATGCAAATTCTCTTTATACTATCTTTTTCCTTAATATCTAACAGTGAACAATACCATAGTTATTACCTTAAGTCTCAGCAGGAATTAGTTGGGAACATACTGACAGAAAGAGAGAAACATACATGTGTGAAGTCCTGAGTGCCTGAGCGTTGGAATTTTAGGGAACAGAATGATAGAATAGAAAAGGGAGATGCTGAGCTAGGGCAAAGTGTTTAGAGTAGGGATCTATCTGTGTCATAATTTTCCCTGAAATTGGCTTTGACAATGAGACTCCAAATTAAATTTAGACATGTTACAGCTTGCCAATTCCATGGACAATGTTTTGTTTTTCTTTATTTTCATTGCCCAGAGATGAATAACAATTGTGTGTTATTGTTCTAATTCCTAAAATGGGAAATCATCTTTGGAAAGAAGCTGCCTTCCTTCCAAAAGGTGGGTTTTGGAATCTCTGGAAGCACCTAGAGATATTTTTCTTAGAAGGCTGGCAAAGTGTCCCACTGCCAGAGGAAAGGGTTTGTTATCATATCTGCCAGAGTATAAAATACAATTACCCCCTCTGTACCAATATGCTTCAAGCTGCTCCCAGACAGCTGGTCAGAGTTGATTTCAGTTACTATTCCGCCCCTCTCCTTCTCAGATAAAAGAGACTATCAAGCCTTGATGAAGCCACAGGGCTTTTAGGTAGGGGCTTCTTGGCTTTCTGACATTCCCCTGGGGTGGTGAAAGAGTGTGTAAAAAGAGCCAGCCTGGATGTCAGCAGGAGGGCAGTCCTTAAATATATTAAAATTTAAATTGAAATATGTGAAATCAGGTGTGTCTTATATTAAACAGATATGATGACCAGACAACCTATGCTCTGTGGGTTTAAAGAAAATCAACCCACTCTCTGTAGGTATGAACACTGCAAAGGGAAGAGGGTGATCATTCTGCTTCAGAAAGATGTCAAATACTGGAACAAATCATGTCCTGATGCTAGCTCTGCATTCTGGGAGCCAGTTGGTTTAGGATTCAGAGTTGAACACTAATTGTTGCAACCTAAGAGCTACCCAAGCTGACTCAGATGATTACAATTATTCTCCCTCCCTTAGAGCCATGGCAGGAGGGCCAGATACGTGGACTAAAGGAGCATCATCGCTGGATGGCCTGGTGCCATCTGTCAAATGTGACAGATACCATGTGGCAGCGCAAAGCAATAGGAGCAGACAGGTGAGACTCTATGTTCTCTCTCTCCCTTTGTATTGCATAAGCCCTAAGGTCAACAGAAGATTCAGGGGAAGAGAGAAACAGATATTCTGGCTAACATGATACATGTGATATTAGAGCAATTTATTGGGGAAAAAAACCATACCTATGGCTATGGCTATATTTGCTTACTTGGGTTTGTGGAGAAGTTTGTACTAATTATATTCATTAAACACTCTCTCAGAACTTATATTACAGAAAGGAAACCTTAGGCTGGGAGAAACTCAATAGTTTGGGATAAAGTTGTTGATCAAATGTTACACAGCCGTTTAGCCCCATGGCCCCATGCCACAAATAAGAATCCAGTTCTGATGTCTCTTCCAGTGCTCTGTTCATTACAAAAGACACTTCCTAACATTTGACAATCTTCATACTTCCCTTTGTTGATTCCTGACTTCCTTCATCTCTTATTTATCCACTTATCCAATCAACAGATCTTTGCTGAGGAACTATTATGTTTCAAACACTCCCCTAAATGCCAGGAATACAGAAGGGAAAATAAAAGTCCCTGTCCCTGTAGAGCTTTGTTTTTTAATGAGCTTTTTAACAAAAAAAAAAAAAAAAAAAAAAAAAAAAAAAAGTTTTTCACATGCAGATTCAGGTTAAGAGAAATTTTAAAACGAGTTCAGAAGGTTTAAGCCATGTTAAAAGCTGTGGCAAGTAGAACATCTCAAAACCTCAACAATCAGGGCATGGCAATTGAAGTCTATCTCCTGAGTATTGTTTGATCAAATACTCCACCCCCACATAGGACATTATCTATGGAATCACATTCTGATTTGTAGTGGATAAGAAATTATTTGTAGACTAACATGGAGTCAGGTTAGTGTTAGCTCGAAGCAAAACTGTAATGTGGGCAAAGACTGCTTTTCATATTTATCCTTTGTCTTCTGTGTTCTCTGATTTTTTTCCCCAAATAGTGGAAGCATCTCTTCACCCTGGGGATGCAGCTTCGCTCCTCAATCTTCCCCTCTCTTCTACGTCTCAAGCCTACATCCTCTTCAGAGGGAGATATAAATATATGATGAGAGTTTTAAGTGCTCTAACCCAAGTGATTTACCAGAAACCAGAGCATTAAGATGAATAAATCCCTAGCAGAATTTAAACCCGACTACTTCTAAATTTGGAATGTCAAGCATGGTTTGGCAGGAGGTAGAGCATAGGGAAGCATTGGAATGGTATTTGATCTTTCTAGGCATCTCTGAGTGCTTAAGTTTGGGAGAGAATCATTGATGCCATTTTGGATATTATTATAGTGCTTCTGATGACATTGATACTAAGTTATGAAATATAAATTTTGATTAATAAATTGAAAATATTTTAAGGTATAAATTATTATCATTTTGGATATTGCCTATTACCAAACTATTGGTTGATACTTGTAAATAGATTTAGAAATTGTCAACAATACAGTCATGTAATTTTTTTATTAGTCATGTAATTTTACATAGCTTAAGTGCATAATTCATAAGCACTACGTTTTCTAAAACCTAAACATGGACATATAAAAATTGACCTCAGCCCTAGTTCTAAATGCAGATCCTCACAAATTCCAATTTAAGAAAACTTACAGAGACAGTTAAAAAAATAAAAACTCACAAACCAACACTGATATAGAAGAAAGACAATATATGCCAGAATCCCACCAGTGGAAGGCAGATGAGTTTGATTTGGAAAAACATCTTACCCAAGCTTTGCTTTTCAATGCATCCTGCCTACAAAAAGAATAAGTAAATATGCTATATTTCATATTATCTCAGAAAGAGACCCGCAGCCTATGCCAAATCAATTCTCATAAGGCACTACTTTTGAGAGAAGCCTGAAGACTGTGCCTGTCTGTACTCTTCAAGCCTAGCTATTCACATCCATGCAGGTTTAGTAAATTACAAAAGCCAAAAAGGCAGTAAGTTGAAAATAAGCTTGCTTTGCAGCTTAAGAGGTATATGGTTCCTACAAGTAAAGTGCATTAGGTCAAACAGAGATAAAATGGAGCCTGGAGCACTACCAGCTTAGTAGTGTAGCATTTTATATGCTCCACTGGTTATTAAACTGTGTTAATGCCTACCAAAAGTAGAGAATTATATAGGTTCTGTGCAAGTCAACTTGAATCTGGCTAAGAAAAATCACAGGAGAAAATTGATCATCTTCCAACTTCAAGTAGTCCAGACTCATATGCATTAGTGAATATTAAGTCTGAAGATATCTCACCTAATTTGAGTAAGATCACAGTAAAAATAAAATAGCTTTAGAAAATGGTGTTTATAAACAATGGAGTAAGAAGCCCTAAAAGAAATCTCTAAAATAGATCTACTTTGGAAACAGAAAAAATATTTCAGGAAACAAATTGAAACATTCAATAAAATTTAAAGATAAGGCCACTATAATGCTTTTAAACCATTAAGAGAAAAAAATCTAAAATAAGAAGTCAATAGAATAGATTATAAACAGATATAAATAAGAAATACCTCTAAGAAACAAATATGCAAGTACTTGAGGTAGTAAAATACAAAACTGACAAAGCAGAAAATTTAATTAGTCATTCAGTGTACAGACTTGCAAATTACCCTACAGCTTAGGAGCTTCCAATGCATCATTTATACTTATGGTTTTATTTTATATTTATTATCTTTTATACTTATGTTTTATTTTATTTATGGGTTAATTTTAATTTAATTTAATTTTATTATTACGTATAATAAAATCCAAGAGAGATTTGGACAACATATAATAAAATAAAAATGTAAGTTTAAGGGAAGCATTTAAAGAAGGAGTAAAAAGTGTTGGTCAAAATCAATAACATAACTTGAGAAAATATTCTGGACTAAAAAATACTCACGTTAGCAAATGTGTAGGTTTCCCCATTTTCTATGCTAGATAACTAAAAGAAGAAGAAATATTTGAAATACGAAGATTATGAAAATCTCCTCGAGCCCTGTGAATATTATCACAATGGCATGTGACTTTCTCTTCACAGTACTGATCAAGGGTAATGAAGACATCTGAGTAGATACTTTTGTAGTATAAGAGGACAGAAAGTTTCTCTTTCACATATGAAGAAAATATATTCTTAGATATGTAACAACACTGAAAATATACTGCCTTTCATATACTTGAAATTGAAGACCTAAAAATCCAGAAATAAGGTTAAATTAAAAAATTGAAGGACACGCAATAAGTAAAGAAACACATTAAACACAGACTCATTTTAAATGATTATTTCATATATAGGTTTAAAATTAAATGTTACAATGTCAAAATCATTCTGAAAGCAATGAGTGTAATATGTACGTTTTAATAAATGATAATCTTATTTTAATATTGGTGTACATGAACAAAGATAAGTGCATGACTCTAAGCTTAGATGAAAGCACAATTATGTTTGATTATGTATTTTAAATAAAGAGAAATAAAAAGTTATGAATTCAGTTTATGTTCAACTGAATGGAGAATTCTAGTTAATGCTTTTTTGAGAAACAAGATAACCTGCAAATGACATAAAATTTATAACTCTTAGACTAACAGACTTTAAAAAGTTACAGAGAAAATAATGCATTTGACGACTATAGGAGTAGTAAACAAAATAAAATATATAAGATGATAAAGCAAAATAAATATGTCAATAATAATAAATACACATAAACCATATTTCTTTAAAAAGGTAAAATAGATTCTTAAATTCATTGACTAAGATGATATTGCATTGTGTTTATAAGAGATTCACCAATATCTAGTGAAATAACAAAGATTAAAAGTGAAAAGATTGAAAGACTTATACAAATATAAAGTAAAAGGAGGTCATAAAGAATAATTTTTAAAATGTATTGAATCAAAGATTATTTCATATTGATTAAACTGCACAGTGAAGACAAAACTGTGACATATATTACTAAACTCAGCAAGAAATTTTTAGTTATATGAAGATAATATAAAATTATTAAAGGTGGTGAAACAAGATTTTATTAGACAGTTCTACCACATTCCCGATAAAAAAAGACTCACTAAAGTATAAAATACAAAATCTCTCAAAATAAATTTATGTATTTTATAAAAATAACTTAAATTCTTAATATTTATGTATTTATTTATGAGACAGTGTCTTACTCTGTCACCCACGCTGGAGTGCAGTGGCACAATCACAGCTCAATCAGTTTCAACTTCCCAGGCCCAAGTGATCCTCCCACCTCAGCCTCCTGAGTAGTTGGGACCACAGGCATGCACCACCACACCTGGCTAATTATTTTCTATTTTTTGTAGAGACGGAGTCTCCCTACATTGTCCAAACTTGTCTTGAACTCCTGGGCTCAAGAAATTATCCCATCTCGGTCTCCCAAAGTGCTGGCATGAGCCACCATGCCTGGCCAAATCCTTAATTTTCAAAACTTAAAATACTCCATCATTCTTTAATAAGCAGATGAATATAAAAACATTTTTCAGAAAAGATGACTAATGGAACAAGATTTACTCTACCAAATACTAAAATACACTATATACTACAAGCAATTACAATGAAAATAGAATGAAGACAAAACACCTGAATGTTAGACTATCTTTTTCCTAATTCTGTGAAGAATGGCGTTGGTAGCTTGATAGGAATAGTATCAAATCTGTAAATTACTTTGAACAATATGGTTATTTTAACAATATTGATTCTTCCTATCCATGAGCATGGAATGTTTTCCCATTTATCTGACTCATCTCCGATTTATTTCAGGAGTGTTTTGCAGTTCTCCTTGTAGAGACCTTCCACCTATTTGGTTACCTATATTCCTAGGCATTTCATTTTGTTTGTGGCTATTGTAAATGGGGTTGTGTTCTTGATTTGACTCTCCACCTGGATGTTATTGGTGTATAGAAATGCTACTCATTTTTGCACACAGATTTTGTATTCTGAAATCCTGCTAAAATTGTTTGTCAGCTCTAGTAGCCTTTTGGTGGAATCTTTAGGGTTTCCTAAGTATAGAATAATCATCAGCAAAGAGAGATAGTTTGACTTCTTCTTTTTCTATTTCAATGCCTATTATTTGATTGCTCTGGCTAGGATGTCTCATACTATGTTGAATAGGAGTGGTAAGAGTGAGCATCCTTGCCTTGTTCCAGTTCTCAAAGGGAATGCTTTTGGCCTTTGCCTGTTTCATGTGATGTTGGCTATGAGTTTGTCATAGATGGCTCTTATTATTTTGAGGTATGTTCCTTTGATTCCTACTTTGTTGAGAATTTGTATCATGAAGGGATGTTGGAATTTATCAAAAGCTGTTTCTGCATCTATTGAGGTGATCATATGGTTTTTGCTTTTATTTCTGTTTTTGTGGTGAATTACACTTATTAATTTGCACATGTTGAACCAAACTTGCATCCCAGGAATAAAATCTACTTGATTGTGGGGTGAATTAAGTTTTTGATGGGCTACTGGATTTGGTTTGCTAGTATTTTGTTGAGAATTTTTGCCTGTATGTTCATCATGGATGTTGACCTGAAGGTTTCTTACTTGTCATGTCTCCACCAGATTTTGGTGTAAAACTGATGCTGGTTTTATAGGAGAAGAAGTAGCTCTTCTTTGATTTTTTGGAATACCTTCAGTAGGACTGATACCAACTCTTCTTTGTATGTCTGATAGAATTTGGCTGTGAATCAGTCTGATCCGGCCTACATAGCCGAAGCAATCCTAAGCAAAAAGAACAAAGCTAGAGGCATCATACTACCTGGCTTCAAACTATTTTATCAGGCAAAAGCAATCAAAACAGCATGGTACTGATACAAATACAGACACATAGACCAATGGACCAGAATAGAAAGCTCAGAAGTAAAGTCTCACATCTACAACCATCTGATCTTTGACAAGGCCAACAGAAACAAACAATGGCAAAAGGACTCTCTATTCAATAAATAGTGCTGGGATAACGCACTAGCCATATGCAGACTGAAGCATGACCTTACCTTTCATGATATACAAAAATTACTCAAGATGGATTGAAAATTTAAACATAAGACCTCAAGCTATAAAAATACTAGAAGAAAATCAAGAAAACCACTCCTTGACATTGGCCTTGGCAAAGGATTTTTGACTAAGCCTGTAATAACAACTGCAATAAAAACAGAAATAGACAAATAGGACCTACTTTAGTTTAAATTAAAGAGCTTGTGCACATCAAAAGAAACCATCAACAGAGTAAACAGATAAGATATAGAATGGGAGAAAATATTCACAACCTATGCATCCAACAAAAAAAGTCTAATAACAACAATCTATAAAGAACTTAAACAAATCAACATGCAAAAAACAAGTAACCCCATTAAAAATTGGGCAAAGAACATAAAGAAAATAAGAAGACATAAAAGTGGCCAGTAAATATAAAGAATGCTTGTCACTAATCATCAGAGAAATGTAAACCAAAACCATAATGAGATAACATCTCATACCAGTCAAATGACTATTACTAAAAAGTCAAAAAACAAACAAACAAACCAAAAAAAAAACAAAAAAAAACAAACAAACACATAAGCTGGCAAGACTACAGAGAAAAGGGAACACTTATGTACTGTGGGTGGGGATGTACGTTAGTTCAGCCACTGTGGAAAGCAGTTGGGGATTTCTCACAGAGCTTAAAACAGAGCTACCGTTCAACCCAGCAATCTCAGTACTGTGTATATACCCAGAGGAAAATCGGTCATTATACTGAAAAGACACCTGCAGTTGTGCATTCATTGCCATGCTATTCACAATAGCAAAGACATGGAATCAGTCTAGGTGCTTAACAAGAGTGGATTGGATGAAGAAAATGTGGTACATATACTGCATGGAACACTATGCAGCCATAAAAAAGAATGAAATCATGTCATTTGCAGGAGAAACATGGATGGAGCTGGAGGCCATTATCCTAAGTGAATTAACATAGGAACAGAAAACCAATATCACATGTTCTCACTTATAAGTGAGAGTTAAACTTTGAGCACACATGGACAAAAACATGGGAAAAATAGGCACTGTAAACTACTAAAGTGGGGAGGAAGGGTGGCATGGGTTGAAAAACTACCCATTGGGTACTATTCTCACTACCTGGGTACGATATTCCTATGTAACTATCCTGTATGTGTACCCTTGTATCTATAATAAAAGTTGAAAAAAGTAATAAAACAGAATATGCAGGTCAGTGGAAATGAATAGAAATCCCATCAAAAATTCCATAGATATATATGTCATCATATATATGAAATAAAGTAACATTTTAAGTCAGCAGATAATAAATGAGTTATTTGACAAATTTCTCTAAAATAATTAGTTAGACGTTCGGAAAAACAAACATATTTGGATACATCACTTACCACAAACAAAAATAAATCCCAGATTACTTGTTGGTAAATAATAAAGTCAAAAAACATATTAGAAGAAAATGGATCTAATTATAGCAAAGGAAATATCTTATGAAGCATAACAGCAAGGAAATAAACAGAATCAAGGGAAACATTGCTAGAGAATGAAAATATTGTATATATTGTTATATCAAATATAAAATGTTTATTTTAAAATCATAAATTTTAAAAGTCAAATTGAAAGATGGAACACAATGTCTATCATGTATGACAACCAAGAGTGAATACTGGTAATATTGAAAAAGTTCTCAAAATTAATATAAAAAGGGAAAACAACTGCTCGTAAATGAGTAACGAATATGAAGAAATTACTCATAAGCAGCTAACACAAATAATAAAAATGTTCAAATTCACCAGCAAGGTAAATATTTTTAACTTATAAGACAAGCATTTATTTTGTCTATTCAATTAATAATTTTTTAAAATTAAAAGCCCTCAGGATTAGAGAATATAAATTATATTAAACTACTGATATAAATTGACATAACCATTTGTAGGACTGCTATAAAATATATATCAAGATATATAAAACTATTCATACCCACTGACTAACATTCCACTTCTAAGGATATATCCCAATTAATCAATGAGGAATTTTCCTAAAATATGTATACAAGGAAGTTAGACTAGGAGTAATGTATTGATTAAATAAATCATCATATACTCATGAATTTAATGCAGCCATTAAAAATATTTATTAGTAGATGATGGACTATTATACAAAAAAAAGGGTCATCCTTATGTAATGTTAAATTACATGTATCATAGATGCTTTATTTTTATTATGTAGTTATGTTAATATTAGCTGATTCAGCAAATATTTATTGAGCACCTACAATGAAGTAGATAGTGATTTAGGCACTGAAGATGTAACAATAAGCAAAACTCAACAAGACAAACATTCCTGGCCTCATGGAGGAATTATATGTTCAATTTGATACAATACCTAATACTAGAAGGGAATATAGGCAAATATTAAGTCATTTCTGGATGGTGAGATTATGGATAGTTTTCAAACATATTTTTACATTTTAGTTCTCTCTCATAACCATATATTACTTTCATACTAAAAAAAAAATTATTTCTAATCAGATTTCGAATTAAAGATATGTTTCAATAGAAGTTTTTAATGTTAATATACTATTAAATTGTTTTTATGATGTTGAAAATGTACCTTGTGTTCATAACCTGAAATTAAAATCAGAAGCATCATTTTAATTGTGGTTATCTAATTAAAATTCTACAAAGGGGCATTTCTGTAGTACACTGTTCCTAGAAATATCTTCCTTATGTGTGCCAGTGAAATTTACCAGCATGCCAGGTATTTTGGAGGCACTTCTGATACCCTAATTCCAATTATCTATTTAAAATAATATTATTTTGTTTGTAATGCATCTCTTTCCTCTTTCATTGAGGTTCTGTCTGACACTAGCAGAAACAAATTGCAAAACAACACAACAAAGGTTTTCCTCACAGCTGCTTCAACCAGATGGTAGATTTGAGCTTCTGGAAACATATTAGAAAAGCCTATTCCCATATAAAATCTATCTCAAGTTTAGACATCTCTAAGTCCCTTGCAAGACATAGAAGACTAAAGTACTTTTCCATACAGTGATTTCCATCTTCTTACTATCAACAGTTGTGACCTCATAGATTATCTCTGGCTCCCTTATCATCATATATATATATATATATATA